>NC_092089.1:99612826-99617826 GCF_045679555.1 Salvelinus alpinus | reverse complement strand
ATCATAGCGAGGCTTATGGTAGTGAGACCTATCATAGCGAGGCTTATGGTAGTGAGACCTATCATAGCGAGGCCCATGGTAGTGAGACCTATCATAGTGAGGCCCATGGTAGTGAGACCTATCATAGCGAGGCCCATGGTAGTGAGACCTATCATAGTGAGGCCCATGGTAGTGAGACCTATCATAGCGAGGCCCATGGTAGTGAGACCTATCATAGTGAGGCCCATGGTAGGGAGACCTATCATAGTGAGGCCCATGGTAGCGAGACCTATCATAGTGAGGCCCATGGTAGTGAGACCTATCATAGTGAGGCCCATGGTAGCGAGACCTATCATAGCGAGGCCCATGGTAGTGAGACCTATCATAGTGAGGCCCATGGTAGTGAGACCTATCATAGTGAGGCCCATGGTAGCGAGACCTATCATAGTGAGGCCCATGGTAGTGAGACCTATCATAGCGAGGCCCATGGTAGCGAGGCCTATCATAGCGAGGCCCATGGTAGCGAGGCCTATCATAGCGAGGCCCATGGTAGTGAGACCTATCGTAGCGAGGCCCATGGTAGTGAGATCTTTCGTAGCGAGGCACATGGCAGTGAGACCTATCATAGCGAGGCCCATGGTAGTGAGACCTATCATAGCGAGGCCCATGGTAGTGAGACCTATCGTAGCGAGGCCCATGGTAGTGAGACCTATCATAGCGAGGCCCATGGTAGTGAGACCTATCATAGCGAGGCCCATGGTAGTGAGACCTATCGTAGCGAGGCACATGGTAGTGAGACCTATCATAGCGAGGCCCATGGTAGTGAGAGCTATCATAGCGAGGCCCATGGTAGTGAGACCTATCGTAGCGAGGCACATGGTAGTGAGACCTATCGTAGCGAGGCACATGGTAGTGAGACCTATCATAGTGAGACCTATCATAGCGAGGCCCATGGTAGTGAGACCTATCGTAGCGAGGCACATGGTAGTGAGACCTATCATAGTGAGGCCTATCATAGCGAGGCCCATCATAGCGAGGCCCATGGTAGTGAGACCTATCATAGTGAGGCCCATGGTAGTGAGACCTATCATAGCGAGGCCCATGGTAGCGAGGCCTATCATAGCGAGGCCCATGGTAGTGAGGCCCATCATAGCGAGGCCCATCGTAGCGAGGCCTATCATAGCGAGGCCCATGGTAGTGAGTCCTATCATAGCGAGGCCCATGGTAGTGAGACCCATCACAGCGAGGCCCATGGTAGTGAGCCCTATCATAGCGAGGCCCATTGTAGTGAGCCCTATTGTAGCGAGGCCCATGGTAATGAGCCCTATTGTAGCGATAAGTGGCCTATCGGTGACCTCAGAACCAGGTTCCTGGGGTCTGTATGTGGCCTATCGGTGACCTCAGAACCAGGTTCCTGGGGTCTGTAAGTGGCCTATCGGTGACCTCAGAACCAGGTTCCTGGGGTCTGTTAGTGGCCTATCGGTGACCTCAGAACCAGGTTCCTGGGGTCTGTTAGTGGCCTATCGGTGACCTCAGAACCAGGTTCCTGGGGTCTGTAAGTGGCCTATCGGTGACCTCAGAACCAGGTTCCTGGGGTCTGTAAGTGGCCTATCGGTGACCTCAGAACCAGGTTCCTGGGGTCTGTAAGTGGCCTATCGGTGACCTCAGAACCAGGTTCCTGGGGTCTGTTAGTGGCCTATCGGTGACCTCAGAACCAGGTTCCTGGGGTCTGTAAGTGGCCTATCGGTGACCTCAGAACCAGGTTCCTGGGGTCTGTTAGTGGCCTATCGGTGACCTCAGAACCAGGTTCCTGGGGTCTGTAAGTGGCCTATCGGTGACCTCAGAACCAGGTTCCTGGGGTCTGTTAGTGGCCTATCGGTGACCTCAGAACCAGGTTCCTGGGGTCTGTAAGTGGCCTATCGGTGACCTCAGAACCAGGTTCCTGGGGTCTGTAAGTGGCCTATCGGTGACCTCAGAACCAGGTTCCTGGGGTCTGTAAGTGGCCTATCGGTGACCTCAGAACCAGGTTCCTGGGGTCTGTAAGTGGCCTATCGGTGACCTCAGAACCAGGTTCCTGGGGTCTGTTAGTGGCCTATCGGTGACCTCAGAACCAGGTTCCTGGGGTCTGTAAGTGGCCTATCGGTGACCTCAGAACCAGGTTCCTGGGGTCTGTTAGTGGCCTATCGGTGACCTCAGAACCAGGTTCCTGGGGTCTGTAAGTGGCCTATCGGTGACCTCAGAACCAGGTTCCTGGGGTCTGTTAGTGGCCTATCGGTGACCTCAGAACCAGGTTCCTGGGGTCTGTAAGTGGCCTATCGGTGACCTCAGAACCAGGTTCCTGGGGTCTGTAAGTGGCCTATCGGTGACCTCAGAACCAGGTTCCTGGGGTCTGTAAGTGGCCTATCGGTGACCTCAGAACCAGGTTCCTGGGGTCTGTAAGTGGCCTATCGGTGACCTCAGAACCAGGTTCCTGGGGTCTGTAAGTGGCCTATCGGTGACCTCAGAACCAGGTTCCTGGGGTCTGTTAGTGGCCTATCGGTGACCTCAGAACCAGGTTCCTGGGGTCTGTAAGTGGCCTATCGGTGACCTCAGAACCAGGTTCCTGGGGTCTGTTAGTGGCCTATCGGTGACCTCAGAACCAGGTTCCTGGGGTCTGTAAGTGGCCTATCGGTGACCTCAGAACCAGGTTCCTGGGGTCTGTTAGTGGCCTATCGGTGACCTCAGAACCAGGTTCCTGGGGTCTGTAAGTGGCCTATCGGTGACCTCAGAACCAGGTTCCTGGGGTCTGTTAGTGGCCTATCGGTGACCTCAGAACCAGGTTCCTGGGGTCTGTAAGTGGCCTATCGGTGACCTCAGAACCAGGTTCCTGGGGTCTGTAAGTGGCCTATCGGTGACCTCAGAACCAGGTTCCTGGGGTCTGTTAGTGGCCTATCGGTGACCTCAGAACCAGGTTCCTGGGGTCTGTTAGTGGCCTATCGGTGACCTCAGAACCAGGTTCCTGGGGTCTGTTAGTGGCCTATCGGTGACCTCAGAACCAGGTTCCTGGGGTCTGTTCAGTAGGGAGCAACATGGCAAAATAATCAGATAGAAATGCATTTCGCAGAACAGACAGATAAGACAGATTTATTTTGCCCTGTAGAATTGGGGAATCATGTCAGCTGCTCTAATCATTACAATTCTATCAAATCAAATTTTATTGGTCACATACAGATGTTTTTGGGGGTGTAGTGAAATGCTTATGTTCCTAGCTCCAACAGTGCAGTAATATCTAACAGTTCATAACAATACACACATCTAAAAGTAAAAGAATGGAATTAAGAAATATATAAATATTAGGACGAGCGATGTTGGAGTGGCATTGACTAAAATACAGTAGAATAGAATACAGTATATACATATGAGATGAGTAAAGCAGTATGTAAACATTATTAAAGTGACTAGTGCACCTCTCTGGGAAGAGGAAGGGTGGGGGTGTATGCTTCATGATTAACGACTCATGCTGTAATCATAACAACATACAGGAACTCAAGTCCTTCTGCTCACCCGTCCTACAATTCCTTACAATCAAATGCCGGCCATATTACATCCCAAGAGAATTCTCTTCAGTTATAGTCACAGCTGTGTACATTCCCCCTCAAGCAGACACCAAGACGGCGCTCAAGGAACTTCACTGGACTCTATGTAAACTGGAAACCATATATCCTGAGGCACAGGGGCAATACACTCGATCACTGCTACTCTAACTTCCGCGATGCATACAAAGCCCTCCCCCGACCTCCCTTCGGCAAATCCAACCACGACGCCATCTTGTGGCGTCTTATAGGCAGAAACTCAAACAGGATGTACTAGTGACTAGAACCATTCAACGCTGGTCTGACCAATCGGAATCCACGCTTCAAGATTCTTTTGATCACGCGGACTGGCATATGTTCCGGTCCCAAAGTAAACTGCCTGCTACTCAGGCCCAGAAGCTAGGATATGCATATAAATGATAGATGTGGATAGAAAACACTATAACGTTTCTAAAACTGTTAAAAGTATGTCTGTGAGTATAACAGAACTTATTTGGCAGGCAAAACCCCGAGGACAAACCATCCAGGAAATTTTTGTTTTTGAGGTGGCTGTGTTTTCAATTGGTTTTCTATGTGAATCTAGATTACTGAGGTATCTGGTTGCAGTTCATATGGCTTCCACTAGATGTCAACAGTCTTTAGAAATTGGTTGATGTTTTTCCTTTGAGAAATGAAGAAGTAGCCATTTCCATTCTGGGTGTATAGCTAAGTGGACTGTTTTGTTTGGGGCGCGTGACCTGAAGCTTGCTCCACTTTCATTTTATCCGGTATTGATCACAGTTTTCCCCGTCTTAAATTTTATCGATTATTTAAGTTTTAAAATATCTAAAGTTGGAGTAGGAAAGTTGTTTGAAATGTTTGGACAAAGTTTACAGGTAACTTATTCGATATTTTGTAGTCATGTTGGGCGAGGTGGAACCGGTGTTTTTCTGAATCAAACGCTCCAAATAAATTGACATTTTGGAGATATAATGACGGAATTAATCAAACAAAAGGACCATTTGTGATATTTATGGGACATATTGGAGTGGCAACAGAAGAAGCTCTTCAAAGGTAAGGCATGAATTATATAATTATTTCTGAGTTTTGTGTCACGCCTGGCGTGTTGAAATATGATTGTCATATGTTTGTTTGATGGGGTGCTGTCCTCAGATAATCACATGGTTTGCTTTCGCCGTAAAGCCTTTTTGAAATCTGACACGGAGGCTAGATTAACAAGAAGTTAAACTTTAATTTGGTGTATTGCACTTGTGAATGTATGAAAGTTAAATATTTCTAATAATAAAAAATAAAAAATTCACGCTCTGCAATTTCACCGGATGTTGTCGAAACGTTCCTCTAGCGGAAACCCTAGCCATAACAGGTTTTAAAATCCCCAGCAAAAAATAAATGCGGCCTCAGGATATGTGGTTTCCAGTTTGCACAAAGTCCAGTGTAGTTCCTTGAGGG
>NC_092089.1:99570326-99607826 GCF_045679555.1 Salvelinus alpinus | reverse complement strand
ACATTCACGAGCAACATGTAATTTCAATGGGTCTCCGTGCATAGAGACATAAATTATATTGATGCCAAAGGGTAGGAGCGCTGATCAGATTGATGCCAAAGGGAAGGAGCACTGATCAGATTGATGCCAAAGGGAAGGAGCACTGATCAGATTGAAAATCAGACATAAATGCAGTGTGTGTGTAATCAAGCCTCTGTTGTGTGGCTGCAGGCTGTGTGAGGCTGCAGGGTGTGTGAGGCTGCAGGGTGTGTGTAATCAAGCCTCTGTTGTGAGGCTGCAGGCTGTGTGAGGTTGCAGGGTGTGTGAGGCTGCAGGGTGTGTGTAATCAAGCCTCTGTTGTGAGGCTGCAGGCTGTGTGAGGTTGCAGGGTGTGTGAGGCTGCAGGCTGTGTGAGGCTGCAGGGTGTGTGAGGCTGCAGGCTGTGTGAGGCTGCAGGGTGTGTGAGGCTGCAGGGTGTGTGTGTAACCAAGGAATCCATTGTACGTCTGTCATTACAAAGCTCATACATCAAGCCCATAGCAGGTGTTCTGCTGAGGTAACACAACACTCACATTGAACAAGAGAGAACATCACAATCAAATCAAATTGTATTTGTCACATGCGTCGAATAGAACAGGTGTAGCAGTGAAATGCTTACTTTCAAGCCCTAACCAACAATACAGTAAAAAAATAAATAAAAATAAAAACCTTAAAAAAAGAAGAAAAATAATAATAAATAAGAGTAACAAATAATTAAAGAGCAGCAGTAAAATAATAACAATAGCGGGGCTATATACAGGGGGTACCGGTACAGAGTCAATGTGGAGGCTATATACAGGGTATTACGGTACAGAGTCAATGTGGAGGCTGTTTACAGGGTATTACGGTACAGAGTCAATGTGGAGGCTGTATACAGGGGGTACCGGTACAGAGTCAATGTGGAGGCTATATACAGGGGGTACCGGTACAGAGTCAATGTGGAGGCTATATACAGGGGGTACCGGTACAGAGTCAATGTGGAGGCTATATACAGGGGGTACCGGTACAGAGTCAATGTGGAGGCTATATACAGGGGGTACCGGTACAGAGTCAATGTGCGGGGGCACCGGTTAGTCAAGGTAATTGAGGTAATGTGTACATGTAGGTAGAGTTATTAAAGATAGCGGGGGAGATTAAACATATTAAACACACACACACAGACATGAGGTCTCCTATTTCACATGATGTGTTGTATCTCAGTCTGGGAGGTCTCCTATTTAACATGATGTGTTGTATATCAGTCTGGGAGGAGGTCTCCTATTTAACATGATGTGTTGTATATCAGTCTGGGAGGAGGTCTCCTATTTAACATGATGTGTTGTATATCAGTCTGGGAGGAGGTCTCCTATTTAACATGATGTGTTGTATCTCAGTCTGGGAGGAGGTCTCCTATTTAACATGATGTGTTGTATCTCAGTCTAGGAGGAGGTCTCCTATTTAACATGATGTGTTGTATCTCAGTCTGAAATGGAGCCAACAGAGTAAAGCTCCAGTGGAGAGATATGAACCTCATGACATCATGTCTCTGTAGACTAGAGGCTCGGTCAAATCATGTAGCTAAAGTAAATAATGGACCTAGAATAGAGGGGAATGAATAAGATCTACTACGGTGTTGTCGTAACCAGAGAACCAACCATCAACCGTATTCAGAGCTCAGAGACGAAGGGTTAAGGAATGGTAGTTCCCTTGGGATGATCTTTCTCTCACTCCTATAGAGAAACATTGCCAGTAGAATGGCCTTACTGAAGAGCTCAGTGACTTTCAACGTGGCACCGTCATAGGATGCCACTTTTCCAACAAGTCCGTTTGTCAAAGGAGGAATAACGGTCTGGGGCTGTTTTTCATGGTTCAAGCCCCTTAGTTACAGTGAAGGGAAATCTTAACTAGACAACATACAATGACATTCTAGACGATTTTGTGCTTCCAATTTTGTGGCAATAGTTTTGGGAAGGCCCTTTCCTGTTTCAGCATGACAATGCCCCCGTTTCACAAAGCGAGGGCCAAACTGAAATGTTTTTTTTTTCCGAGATCGGTGTGGAAAAACTTGACTGGCCTGCCCTGACCTCAACCCCATTGAACACCTTTGGGATGAATTGGAACGCCGACTGCTAGCCAGGCCTAATCGCCCAACATCAGTGCCTTACCTCACTAATGCTCTTGTGGCTGAATGGAAACAAGTCTACTCAGCAATGCTCCAACATCTAATGGAAAGCCTTCCCAGAAGAGTGGAGGCTGTTATAGCAGCAAAGGGGGGACCAACTCCATATTAATGCCCATAATTTTGGAATGAGACGTTTGACGTGCAGGTGTCCACATACACTATGTGACCAAAAGTATCTGTTCACATAAAATCTAGAAATGTACTTGAATTAAATGAATTCCTTTATAGGGATATACTTTTACAACTTTTGGACATAATAATTTCATATAAGAATAAAGACAATGTTGACCAAAAGGGGATTTCAGCTGTTTACTATTGTACTCATAATGAATGACTTCTCAAAAGCCCTCTGGAGTTGCAGCTTAATTACCACTTCTTTCACCACTTGGCTACTTTTTCCTGTAATGAGTTAATTAATCCGTTTACTAAATACATCTTAAATCAATATGATATTAACATATTGTAATAAATAACGAATGTGCATTTCTAACTATAGCCTGACAGCTGAGGAGAAATTGCTACAGCAATGTAAGAGTCATTTTCAGCATATTTCCTCATCTTTGCCAAGTTATCCAAATATCTACTTGAGATTTATTCTAGCAGGACAGAATATTCTATTTCAGTAATATTTTAATGAATTGCACACAGAGCAAATTGAAATCCAAATGTTAATGGGTTTTAGTGCAGAAAGAGAGAGAGAGAGAGAGAGCGAGAGAGAGCGAGAGAGCAAACCATGGTAATTACTGAAACCGAAGAAGTAAAAATAGTTGCGGGCGTTTGCAGAGCCAGAGAAAAAGTTAATTCCTTCCCACTGAAGGCACTGGACTCATCTGAAATGGGACCCTTTTCCCATAGTGCTCTAGCCAAAAGTAGTGCACTCTATATAGAATAGGGTGCCATTTTGGATGCACACACAGTCACCGCGGGAGGGGAGAGGGGACAGTACAGTGGACTGCAGCAGATCTAAAGTGGAGGATGAGACTGCGTGCAGCTCAGACCCTCTGTTACATGTCACAGAATCTTGATGTAATTATATTAGTCCATCACAAATATCCTCAGAGAAAAATGGAAAATATGTGATTTGGACACATTAGTGTCCAAATCACAGTTGTTGTTTTGACAGTTGAAACTACAGTACGTTTAGGGTCCGCTGGCCCAACAGTTGTTGTTTTGACAGTTGAAACTACAGTATGTTTAGGGTCCGCTGGCCCAACAGTTGTTGTTTTGACAGTTGAAACTACAGTACGTTTAGGGTCCGCTGGCCGAACAGTTGTTGTTTTGACAGTTGAAACTACAGTACGTTTAGGGTCCGCTGGCCCAACAGTTGTTGTTTTGACAGTTGAAACTACAGTACGTTTAGGGTCCGCTGGCCCAACAGTTGTTGTTTTGACAGTTGAAACTACAGTACGTTTAGGGTCCGCTGGCCCAACAGTTGTTGTTTTGACAGCTGAAACTACAGTACGTTTAGGGTCCGCTGGCCCAACAGTTGTTGTTTTGACAGTTGAAACTACAGTATGTTTGTTAACTCTATCTTGTTGAGGATACACAACACAGTTGTGAGTTTAGGCGGTTATTGCAATGCAAAACAAATAACACCCATCATCAATTGTATTTTATCATGAACATTTGGACAATACAATAGCAGCAGTCCCTGCCAGAGACAGCAGTGACAAGTATCATATATGGATTCCATCCCATAAATGTTTTCATAAAAACACTTTAATCAAAATGTATTAAAAAGCCTAAGTCTTTCACAGGGTGTAATAAAACAGTGTTTCCTTCTCTACTGTTTAGCTGTGGATGCCCCTGTTCCTGTGGTAGGTTTACTGCCTTACTCAACACAGTACACCATCTGGCTGGCCCTGACTGAACCTCCCCCTCTCCTCCCAATAAAAACGTCCATAAAGTCTCATTTGTGCTACACCGACTCATCTTTAAAGTGGTATACATGTTAAACCGGGTCGAATAGGGCTATCTTCTGTATAACACCCCTACCTTGTCACAACACAACTGATTGGCTCAAATGCATTAAGAAGGAAAGAAATTCCACAAATTAACTTTTAACAAGGCACACCTGTTATTGAAATGCATTCCAGGTGACTACCTCATGAAGCTGGTTGAGAGAATGCCATTATTAAATATATATTGATTTGTTGAAAACTTTTTGGGGGTTACTACATGATTCCATATGTTTTATTTCAATGTAGAAGTGAAATGTGTTGTTTTACAGGGTCAGCCATAGTAATACAGAGCCCCAGGAGCAATTTAGTGTTAAGTGGCTTGCCCAAGGACACAGCGACAGATTTTCCACTCTGTCAGCTCAGGTATCGCAGAGAGGTATCAATGTTACAGAATTCATGTTGTGATCCAAATGATTCACAACAGGCCGACAACAACTAATGAATTGGCTGAGCCGCACATCAGTTATCTCCTGCTTTGTGTTAGCTGTGTGTTTGTTACACGTGCACACTGTGAGGCCCGTGTGGGTGTACTGTACTGAAGCAGCAGAGATACAGGGTTATATCAGGTCACAGCAGTTAAGACCGTGGGTGTACTGTACTAGAGCAGCAGAGATACAGGGTTATATCAGGTCACAGCAGTTAAGACCGTGGGTGTACTGTACTGGAGCAGCAGAGATACAGGGTTATATCAGGTCACAGCAGTTAAGACCGTGGGTGTACTGTACTAGAGCAGCAGAGATACAGGGTTATATCAGGTCACAGTAGTTAAGACCGTGGGTGTACTGTACTGGAGCAGCAGAGATACAGGGTTATATCAGGTCACAGTAGTTAGTCGATCCATCCATCTACAGATAGCTGTGTCTCTTTCAGAGATAGAAAGTCATATAGGTGTTTAAATATTCGATGTATTCAGGCAAGCTGTGAAAACTAAGGATGAGGCTGAAATAGCACCCTATTCCGTATATAGTGCTTTTGGTCTAAAGAAAGTAGTGCACTATGTTGGGAATAGGGGGCCATTGCAGAAACAGACTAAAAGCTTGGTCTTCTCTGGTAGCCTTGTTAAAGTGGGATGATGGGTCTGTACCTGCAGGACGGATGGTCTCTCTCTCTCTCTCTCTCTCTCTCTCTCTCTCTCTCTCTCTCTCTCTCTCTCTCTCTCTCTCTCTCTCTCTCTCTCTCTCTCTCTCTCTCTCTCTCTCTCTCTCTCTCTCTCTCTCTCTCTCTCTCTCTCTCTCTCTCTCATCCCAGTGCATTTGGAAAGTATTCAGACCTCTTGACTTTTTCCACATTTTGTTACGTTACAGCCTTATTCTAAAATGTATTAAAACGTTTCCCCCCCCTCAATCTACACACATACACAATACCCCATAATGACAAAGCACAAACACGTTTTTTGAAATGTTTGCAAATGTATTAAAAATTAACAACTGAAATATTACATTTACATAAGTATTCAGACTCTTTACTCAGTACTTTGTTGAAGCCCTTTGGCAGCGATTAAAGCCTTGAGTCTTCTTGGGTATGACGCTACAAGCTTGGCACACCGTATTTGGGGAGTTTCTCCCATTCTTCTCTGCAGATCCTCTCAAGCTCTGTCAGGTTGGATGGGGAGCGTCACTGCACAGCTATTTTCAGGTCTCTCCAGAGATGTTAGATTGGGTTCAAGTCCGGGCTCTATCTGGGCCACTCAAGGACATTCATAAACTTGCATTGTCTCTCCTGCGTTGTCTTGGCTATGTGCCTAGGGTTGTTGTCCTGTTGGAAGGTGAACCTTTGCCCCAGTCGGAGGTCCGAAGTGCTCTGGAGCAGGTTTTCGTCAAGGATCTCTGTACTTTGCTCCGTTCTCCTATGCCTTGATCCTGACTCGTCTCCCAGTCCCTACCGCTGAAAAACATTCCCACAGCATGATGCTTCACCGTAGGGATGGTAACAGGTTTCCTCCAGATGTGACGCTTGGCATTCAGGCCAAATAGTACAATCTTTGTTCCATCATACAAAATAATCTTGTTTCTCATTGTCAGATAGTCTTTAGGGGGCTTTTGGTCAACTCCAGGCATGAAGTCATGTGCCTTTTACTGAGGAGTGGCTTCCGTCTGGCCACTCTCCCATAAAGGCCTGATTGGTGGACTGCTGCAGAGATGGCTGTCCTTCTGGAAGGTTCTTCCATCTCCACAGAGGAACTCTAGAGCTCTATCAGAGTGACCATCGGGTTCTTGGTCACCTCCCTGACCAAGGCCCTTCTCCCCCGATTGCTCAACGATGTTAGGATGAAACAGTCAGAGGTCACCAAGCGCAACATAGCTTCAGCGTGTAAATCAGCTAGAAAGATGTGTCGGCATCGAGTAATTGTCTCTGGCCCCCTCCCAGTTAGGGGGAGTGACGAGCTCTACAGCAGAGTCTCACAACTCAATCGCTGGTTGAAATCTGTTTTCTGCCCCTCCCAAAAGATAGAATTTGTAGATAATTGGCCCTCTTTCTGGAACTCACCCACAAACAGGACCAAGCCTGACCTGCTGAGGAGTGACGGACTCCATCCTAGCTGGAGGGGTGCTCTCATCTTATCTACCAACTTAGACAGGGCTCTAACTCCTCTAGCTCCACAATGAAATAGGGTGCAGGCCAGGCAGCAGGCTGTTAGCCAACCTGCCAGCTTAGTGGAGTCTGCCACTAGCATAGTCAGTGTAGTCAGCTCAGCTATCCCCATTGAGACTGTGTCTGTGCCTCGACCTAGGTTGGGCAAAACTAAACATGGCGGTGTACGCCTTAGCAATCTCATTAGGATAAAGACCTCCTCCATTCCTGCCATTATTGAAAGAGATCGTGATACCTCACATCTCAAAATAGGGTTACTTAATGTTAGATCCCTCACTTCAAAGGCAGTTATAGTCAATGAACTTATCACTGATCATAATCTTGATGTGATTGGCCTGACTGAAACATGGCTTAAGCCTGATGAATTTACTGTGTTAAATGAAGCCTCACCTCCTGGTTACACTAGTGACCATATCCCCCATGCATCCCGCAAAGGCGGAGGTGTTGCTAACATTTACGATAGCAAATTTCAATTTACAAAAAAAAAAGACGTTTTCGTCTTTTGAGCTTCTAGTCATGAAATCTATGCAGCCTACTCAATCACTTTTTATAGCTACTGTTTACAGGCCTCCTGGGCCATATACAGCGTTCCTCTCTGAGTTCCCTGAATTCCTATCGGACCTTGTAGTCATAGCAGATCATATTCTAATTTTTGGTGATTTTAATATTCATATGGAGAAGTCCACAGACCCACTCCAAAAGGCTTTCGGAGCCACCATCGACTCAGTGGATTTTGTCCAACATGTCTCTGGACCTACTCACTGTCACAGTCATACTCTGGACCTAGTTTTGTCCCATGGAATAAATGTTGTAGATCTTAATGTTTTTCCTCATAATCCTGGACTATCGGACCACCATTTTATTATGTTTGCAATCGCAACAAATAATCTGCTCAGACCCCAACCAAGGAGCATCAAAAGTCGTGCTATAAATTCTCAGACAACACAAAAAATCCTTGATGCCCTTCCAGACTCCTTCTGCCTACCCAAGGACGTCAGAGGACAAAAATCAGTTAACCACCTAACTGAGGAACTCAATTTAACCTTGCGCAATACCCTAGATGCAGTTGCACCCCTAAAAACGAAAAACATTTGTCATAAGAAACTAGCGCCCTGGTATACAGAAAATACCCGAGCTCTGAAGCAAGCTTCCAGAAAATTGGAACGGAAATGGCGCCACACCAAACTGGAAGTCTTCAGACTAGCTTGGAAAGACAGTACCGTGCAGTATCAAAGAGCCCTCACTGCTGCTCGATCATCCTACTTTTCCAACTTAATTGAGGAAAATAAGAACAATTCAAAATTTATTTTTGATACTGTTGCAAAGCTAACTAAAAAGCAGCATTCCCCAAGAGAGGATGGCTTTCACTTCAGCAGTAATAAATTCATGAACTTCTTTGAGGAAAAGATCATGATCATTAGAAAGCAAATTACGGACTCCTCTTTAAATCTGCGTATTCCTCCAGGGCTTAGCTGTCCTGGATCTGCACAGCTCTGCCAGGGCCTGGGATCGGGAGAGACACTTAAGTGTTTTAGTACTATATCTCTTGACACAATGATGAAAATAATCATGGCCTCTAAACCTTCAAGCTGCATACTGGATCCTATTCCAACTAAACTACTGAAAGAGGTGCTTCATGTGCTTGGCCCTCCTATGTTGAACATAATAAACGGCTCTCTATCCACCGGATGTGTACCAAACTCACTAAAAGTGGCAGTAATAAAGCCTCTCTTGAAAAAGCCAAACCTTGACCCAGAAAATATAAAAAACTATCGGCCTATATCGAATCTTCCATTCCTCTCAAACATTTTAGAAAAAGCTGTTGCACAGCAACTCACTGCCTTCCTGAAGACAAACAATGTATACGAAATGCTTCAGTCTGGTTTTAGACCCCATCATAGCACTGAGACTGCACTTGTGAAGGTGGTAAATGACCTTTTAATGGCGTCAGACCGAGGCTCTGCATCTGTCCTCGTGCTACTAGACCTTAGTGCTGCCTTTGACACCATCGATCACCACATTCTTTTGGAGAGACTGGAAACCCAAATTGGTCTACACGGACAAGTTCTGGCCTGGTTTAGATCTTATCTGTCGGAAAGATATCAGTTTGTCTCTGTGAATGGTTTGTCCTCTGACAAATCAACTGTACATTTCGGTGTTCCTCAAGGTTCCGTTTTAGGACCACTATTGTTTTCACTATATATTTTACCTCTTGGGGATGTTATTCGAAAACATAATGTTAACTTTCACTGCTATGCGGATGACACACAGCTGTACATTTCAATGAAACATGGTGAAGCCCCAAAATTGCCCTCGCTAGAAGCCTGTGTTTCAGACATAAGGAAGTGGATGGCTGAAAACTTTCTACTTTTCAACTCGGACAAAACAGAGATGCTTGTTCTAGGTCCCAAGAAACAAAGAGATCTTCTGTTAAGTCTGACAATTAATCTTGATGGTTGTAAAGTCGTCTCAAATAAAACTGTGAAGGACCTCGGCGTTACTCTTGACCCTGATCTCTCTTTTGACGAACATATCAAGACTGTTTCAAGGACAGCTTTTTTCCATCTACGTAACATTGCAAAAATCAGAAATTTTCTGTCCAAAAATGATGCAGAAAAATGTATCCATGCATTTGTTACTTCTAGGTTAGAATGCTCTACTTTCCGGCTACCCGGATAAAGCACTAAATAAACTTCAGTTAGTGCTAAATACGGCTGCTAGAATCCTGACTAGAACCAAGAAATTTGATCATATTACTCCAGTGCTAGCTTCCCTACACTGGCTTCCTGTTAAGGCAAGGGCTGATTTCAAGGTTTTACTGTTAACCTAAAGCGTTACATGGGCTTGCTCCTACCTATCTTTCCGAGTTGGTCCTGCCGTACATACCTACACGTACGCTACGGTCACAAGACGCAGGCCTCCTAATTGTCCCTAGAATTTCTAAGCAAACAGCTGGAGGCAGGGCTTTCTCCTATAGATCTCCATTTTTATGGAACGGTCTGCCTACCCATGTGAGAGACGCAGACTCGGTCTCAACCTTTAAGTCTTTACTGAAGACTTATCTCTTCAGTAGGTCATATGATTGAGTGTAGTCTGGCCCAGGAGTGTGAAGGTGAACGGAAAGGCTCTGGAGCAACGAACCGCCCTTGCTGTCTCTGCCTGGCCGGTTCCCCTCTCTCCACTGGGATTCTCTGCCTCTAACCCTATTACAGGGGCTGAGTCACTGGCTTACTGGTGCTCTTTCATGCCGTCCCTAGGAGGGGTGCGTCACTTGAGTGGGTTGAGTTACTGACATGATCTTCCTGTCTGGGTTGGCGCCCCCCCTTGGTTTGTGCTGTGGTGGAGATCTTTGTGGGCTATACTCGGCCTTGTCTCAGGATTGTAAGTTGGTGGTTGAAGATATCCCTCTAGTGGTGCGGGGGCTGTGCTTTGGCAAAGTGGGTGGGGTTATATCCTTCCTGTTTGGCCCTGTCCGGGGGTATCATCGGATGGGGCCACAGTGTCTCCTGACCCCTCCTGTCTCAGCCTCCAGTATTTATGCTGCAGTAGTTTATGTGTCGGGGGGCTAGGGTCAGTTGGTTATATCTGGAGTACTTCTCCTGTCTTATCCAGTGTCCTGTGTGAATTTAAGTATGCTCTCTCTAATTCTCTCCTTCTCTCTTTCTTTCTCTCTCTCGGAGGACCTGAGCCCTAGGACTATACGTCAGGACTACCGGGCATGATGACTCCTTGCTGTCCCCAGTCCACCTGGCCTTGCTGCTATTTCAGTTTCAACTGTTCTGCCTGCGGTTATGGAACCCCTACCTGTCCCAGACCTGCTGTTTTCAACTCTTAATGATCGGCTATGAAAAGCCAACTGACATTTATTCCTGATTATTATTTGACCATGCTTGTCACTTATGAACATTTTGAACATCTTGGCCATGTTCTGTTATAATCTCCACCCGGCACAGCCAGAAGAGGACTGGCCACCCCTCATAGCCTGGTTCCTCTCTAGGTTTCTTCCTAGGTTTTGGCCTTTCTAGGGAGGTGCTTCTACACCTGCATTGCTTGCTGTTTGGGGTTTTAGGCTGGGTTTCTGTACAGCACTTCGAGATATTAGCTGATGTACGAAGGGCTATATAAAATAAACTTGATTTGATTTGATTTAGAAACATCTCAAGGATGATCAATGGAAACAGGATGCACCTGAGCTCAATTTCGAGTCTCATAGCAAAGGGTCTGAATACTTGTGTAAATAACGTATTTTTGATTAATACATTTGCAAAAATTCTGAAACCCTTTTTTTTGCTTTGTCATTGTGGGGTATTGTGTGTAGATTGCTGAGGATTTTTTTTATTATTGTATTTATATTTATTGTATTTAATACATTTTAGAATAAGGCTGTAACCTAAAACAAAATGTGGAAAAGTCAAGGAGTCTGAATACTTTCTGAATGCACTGTACACGCACACACACATGCTAACACAATCGAGTACAGACTGCGGTCCTGGCTCGTACCATCTCTCTGTCTAAACCTGTCACAGATTCTGCTGACACACAGATTACAAAATTAATCTTTCACCTTTTATTTCCATTTTATTGCCTCTCGTATTGTTTTATGACTGTCCTCTTTGTGTCTTTGTCCAGTCCACAAGGCTACCATAAAACACAGATCACCATAGCTACAGCCTTTTGGCATGATGATAACTGAAACCACTGAGATATTACATTAATTCTTTCAGATATTAAACTAATCCTGATTGGAACTTCATCTGGTTGTCAGGGAAATATTTACCACAATGAAAATCATTAGATCAAATAGGGAGTTTCCCAAATGATGGGTAGAACAGTGTTTCCCAAACAGTAGGTCAATATAGACTGGTCCGGTCTGGTGTGTCCCAGCTTGTAATTTCTCTTGGATGCTTTCCTGAATGACCTGAAACCTCATACCCTTTTCACTACCGAGCTGAGCCAATCTGTACTGCCTGGTTACACATCCAGCCAATCTGTACTGCCTGGTTACCCATCCAGCCAATCTGTACTGCCTGGTTACACATCCAGCCAATCTGTACTGCCTGGTTACACATCCAGCCAATCTGTACTGCCTGGTTACACATCCAGCCAATCTGTACTGCCTGGTTACACATCCAGCCAATCTGTACTGCCTGGTTACACATCCAGCCAATCTGTACTGCCTGGTTACACATCCAGCCAATCTGTACTGCCTGGTTACACATCCAGCCAATCTGTACTGCCTGGTTACACATCCAGCCAATCTGTACTGCCTGGTTACACATCCAGCCAATCTGTACTGCCTGGTTACACATCCAGCCAATCTGTACTGCCTGGTTACACATCCAGCCAATCTGTACTGCCTGGTTACACATCCAGCCAATCTGTACTGCCTGGTTACACATCCAGCCAATCTGTACTGCCTGGTTACACATCCAGCCAATCTGTACTGCCTGGTTACACATCCAGCCAATCTGTACTGCCTGGTTACACATCCAGCCAATCTGTACTGCCTGGTTACACATCCAGCCAATCTGTACTGCCTGGTTACACATCCAGCCAATCTGTACTGCCTGGTTACCCATCCAGCCAATCTGTACTGCCTGGTTACACATCCAGCCAATCTGGACTGCCTGGTTACACATCCAGCCAATCTGTACTGCCTGGTTACACATCCAGCCAATCTGTACTGCCTGGTTACACATCCAGCCAATCTGTACTGCCTGGTTACCCATCCAGCCAATCTGTACTGCCTGGTTACCCATCCACCACAGTTGCTGGAACTATGCTCGAAAGGACAATGTAACCATAGGAAAGGACAATGTAATCTTACCTTTGTTTGGTGTTATAGAAATGTTAGTGGTCATACAGTAACACATCCTTAAAGACCACCTTAAAACCACCTTTATTGGCAACGTTTCCACCCAACCTGGGGACCTGACGAAGATCCATCCAACCTGGAGACCTGACGAAGATCCATCCAACCTGGAGACCTGACGAAGATCCATCCAACCTGGAGACCTGACGAAGATCCATCCAACCTGGAGACCTGACGAAGATCCATCCAACCAGGGGACCTGACGAAGGTCCATCCAACCTGGGGACCTGACGAAGATCCATCCAACCTGGGGACCTGACGAAGGTCCATCCAACCTGGGGACCTGACGAAGATCCATCCAACCTGGGGACCTGACGAAGGTCCACCCAACCTGGGGACCTGACGAAGGTCCACCCAACCTGGGGAAATAACGAAGATCCACCCTACCTGGTGACCTGACGAAGGTCCACCCAACCTGGGGACCTGACAAAGGTCCATCCAACCTGGGGACCTGACGAAGGTCCACCCAACCTGGGGAAATGACGAAGATCCACCCAACCAGGGGACCTGACGAAGATCCACCCAACCTGGGGACCTGAAGAAAATCCACCCAACCTGGGGAAATTACGAAGATCCACCCAACCTGGGGACCTGACAAAAATACACCCAACCTGGGGAAATGACGAAGATCCACCCAAGCTGGGGACCTGACGAAGACGAAGCTCCATCCAACCTGGGGACCTGACGAAGGTCCATCAACCTGGGGACCTGACGAAGGTCCATCCAACCTGGGGACCTGACGAAGATCCATCCAACCAGGGGACCTGACGAAGGTCCACCCAACCAGGGGACCTGACGAAGGTCCACCCAACCAGGGGACCTGACGAAGGTCCACCCAACCTGGGGACCTGACGAAGGTCCACCCAACCTGGGGACCTGACGAAGGTCCACCCAACCTGGGGACCTGACGAAGGTCCACCCAACCAGGGGACCTGACGAAGGTCCACCCAACCAGGGGACCTGACGAAGGTCCACCCAACCTGGGGACCTGACGAAAGTCCACCCAACCTGGGGACCTGACGAAGGTCCACCCAACCTGGGGACCAGACGAAGATCCATCCAACCTGGGGACCAGACGAAGATCCATCCAACCTGGGGACCAGACGAAGATCCATCCAACCTGGGGACCAGACAGAGAGAGACAGAGAGACAGACAGAGACAGACACAGAGAGACAGCCAGCCAGACAGACATATATATGTATGAAGTCTGAAAGAAAATAGAGAGCAATATTACATATAATTATTGTCCTCGAGGACAGTGGTTTTCAAACCTCTTCAGGGACTACAAGACGTTTTACAATTTAGTTGTAGCCCTGTCCTAGCGCCATTTAACCTAATCAAGGGCTTGGTATTCAGTTGAATCAGGTGTACTATATCTGTAACAGCTGAGGCTCCCAGAGGAGAGGTTGAAACCCCCTGCTCTAGGATAACAGCTGCTACAAGTTTGCCATCTAGAGAACAGTGCCATCTAGTGGAGGTTGTTTGCAGTCAACAGTTCATTCACAGAAATAGCAGATCCTTTACTGTACATCAGGCCAGGGTTTACCAAAAACAGTACCAAAACTTAATGATGAGTTGGTTATTTGAAATCAGCTGTGTAGTGATGGGGACAGGGGGCCCGGGATGGGGAGAGAGGGCCCGGGATGGGGAGAGAGGGCCCGGGATGGGGACAGGGGGCCCCGGGATGGGGACAGGGGGCCCGGGATGGGGACAGAGTTTTAAAAAACCCTGCATCAGTACAGTAGACAGTGTAAAGACAGATGTACAGAACACCCCGCCTCATGACTTTGTCAGCCACAGCCCTGAGATACGGTTCTTCAGAACTCTTCTTCATAAAATGTAAAATAAAAGATGTGCCCAGTAACAGGCGCCCAGTAACACGCGCCCAACATGGTGGGCCCTATAATGTTTTGTTTGTTTACTGTATTCACCCTGCCACTGCTCCATGTCAGTATCTTTAAGGTTATTGCACTCTGACCTTTAGAGAATTTTAAAGAAAGAAGAATACCATGATTAGATTTTAACAATACGTTTATTAGGTTTTCCAAGTAAAACTGTACAGAAACAGTATAACAAGAATTCCAAATAAACTCACATTAAAATAACCTTAAGTACAAATTATGAAAAAATTTAATAAAAATACGCCTCCTTGTGGAATTACATTTAATTTCTCTCAACCTTATTTACAAAGATAAAACACTTTAAAAAAAAAAACACTACTTAAAAGCCTGGCACCAACATATAATATATTGATTAATGTGCGCATCATCACTGAGGTTAGAACTGGTTGACTGCTGGGTACTAATAACTAGTTCATTTATGCAGTACAGTTAAAAACATGAAACATACCAACCGTATGTTTACTCTATATTATAGCACAACATATTTAAAATGTATGCATTTGTGAATTCATGTATGGCACTTTTAATAAGATATTTTCTTAACATAAGAAATTAGTATTTACAAATACATTGTATTATGGCAATAGTGGAGATAATTCTCAACTTGAAAATGTCAAGTCGCTCCCCACTTTCTTTCTGCAAGGATTTAAATGCTCTTCCAGGTGAAAACCTTGTGGGGGCGTTCAAGGACAAGAGGATAGCTGTCAAGATGATGTGTCATTCAGTGGACATATTGTACTGCATCATATTCCTGGTGTAGATACTAGAGACCCCTGAAGAACTGCAGAGAGAGTTCATAGCCCAGAAACATGGTGGCACTCATGGGGAAGCCTCGGATAGCATTCACTGAGGCTCCGCGGAAGAAGACCTGAAGAGAGAAAATAAATATACGTATTATTAAAAAAAAGGAATTAAATTAAACCTATGTTCATAATAGCCAACCAAACCAATATATAGCTGAAATCACATGGTTCAAGCCTATTTAAGCTTATTCAGACTTTTTCAGGCCAAGTGCCTATCGTGTTAATGATTGTCAGGTATTGATCAAAATGTCCCTTCTCTGTCTCTGTCTGCCAAAACACACTTGAACAAGAACACCGGTCTGATCCCTTGGAATGGGGGTGTGACACAACACTATCGACTTTTAACTATTTTGTTACATCACAAACTGACCAAAACATGTTTGAACTCCCTCTTAAGATAGGAACGACCTCGGTAGTTTGATAATAACTTTTCTTTGGAACAGATCTCGTCTCGCCCTTGTGAGTTTTACAGGACAGGTTGAGTTCACCTGAGTTGAACTTTTAAAACTGAAGGGACTAAAGCTTACAGCTACTAATACAGTCAGCAATGGTCTGTCGCCACAGAGCTACACCAAAACCACACATACAGGCTACTGTATTCCTTTTCAAATTAAATGTGCTGACGAATCAATCTTAAAATTGCTACACTCTGGGCTGGTTTCCCGTACAAAGATTAGTCATACGATTGGACAAAAAAAAAAAAGGCATGCTCAAGGAAGGATCTTCACTGAAAGTGCTGCTTAGTCCAGGTCTATAGGCTTAATCTGAGTCCGGGAAACAGCCCCTGTGTGTCTGTTTGCTTACATGTATCCCCTCGGTCTTGTAGCTCTGGACGATGCAGTGTACAATCCCTGTGTATTTCCTTGTGTGGAGGGCGTCAGCCTGTAGTCTGCTCTTCACCACGTCAGCTGGAGTAGCTGTGACCCACGAGATAGAACCTGTAGACACAAACATGTCAGGAGATTTACAGTTGTATTTTTAAATTTTTTAAAAACAGTTGATTACATTTTGGTAAACTTCATGTGATATCAAGATGTTTCTTCAAACACACTGAACAGGCAGTTTTAATTATTATTATTTTTTAAATGTGCTGAAGACACACTGCTAAAAAGTCACCTTTCAGTGGGAATGGAAGCTTTTTCCTTCTGTTTAATTCAATTTAAAATCTCCAAAACGGTCAAATGTCCTGTCGTTGTTGCTTTCCACACAAACCTTTTTTATTTGACCAAAAACCTCAGACCCCCACTTACTGAGAACTACCTGGAGGGTAAACTACCTGGAGGGTAAACTACCTGGAGGGTAAACTACCAGCATTTTGGTATCTTTCAAGGATTTTATGTAATCTATCACAAGACATCTCGTGGCCCTTTTTGGTACTATTTTACCTGGCCACATCTGTGATAATATGAAGTAATTAAATATGATGATTTTAAAATAAAAATTGAATGACAAGGCTGTACAATATTATCCTAAATATAAACCATCAATTTAGTGAATAACATTGGAAAGTGGGGTACCTAGTCCGTTATTCAACTGAAATGTGTCTTCCACATTTAACCCAGCGCCTCTGAATCAGAGAGGTACGGGTGGCTGCCTTAATCGACATCCACATCTTCGGCGCCCGGGGAACAGTGGGTTAACTGCCTTGCTCAGGGGCAGAATGACAGGTTTTTACCTTGTCAGCTCGGGGATTCCATCCAGCAACCTTCCGGTTACTAGTCCAACGCTCTAACCACTAGACTACCCGTCGCCCAACACTCTAACCACTAGGCTACCCGCCGCCCAACACTCTAACCACTAGGCTACCCGCCGCCCAACACTCTAACCACTAGGCTACCCGCCGCCCAACACTCTAACCACTAGGCTACCCGCCGCCCAACACTCTAACCACTAGGCTACCCGCCGCCCAACACTCTAACCACTAGGCTACCCGCCGCCCAACACTCTAACCACTAGGCTACCCGCCGCCCAACACTCTAACCACTAGACTACCCGCCGCCCAACACTCTAACCACTAGGCTACCCGCCGCCCAACACTCTAACCACTAGGCTACCCGCCGCCCAACACTCTAACCACTAGGCTACCTGCCGCCCAACACTCTAACCACTAGGCTACCTGCCGCCCAACACTCTAACCACTAGGCTACCTGCCGCCCAACACTCTAACCACTAGGCTACCTGCCGCCCAACACTCTAACCACTAGGCTACCTGCCGCCCAACACTCTAACCACTAGGCTACCTGCCGCCCAACACTCTAACCACTAGGCTACCTGCCGCCCAACACTAACCACTAGGCTACCTGCCGCCCAACACTCTAACCACTAGGCTTCCTGCCGCCCAACACTCTAACCACTAGGCTTCCTGCCTCACCATGGTGTTTATTATGGGGGTTTCAGCATGAAATATATATTTTTATTTTTTATTAACACTCTTTTTACTATGTCAGTAGGATTTGGTTGTCAATGTTTTGGCGTCAAACTGGCAGCAGTTGGATGTCAATAGTTGGAAGAGTTAATTGAAAATAATGCCATTGTTGATTAGATGCTTTTTCATTAATTAAGCTTGAACCACATGGTCTAATAAAAATATAAAAATAAACACCTTTCTCAAATATTCAAACGGAAGGAAGTGGTCATAATTAAGAGTTCTCTGTGGTTTGAGTGTCACTGTCATCTCAAAAAGTGTCTATTTGATAATGCTAATGTTTCAAACGCCCTTTTTGCATGAAAACTAGTGAAATGTTGGCGCCGCCATCAGGTTACCATCTAGCTGAGGTCTCAAATGTCATTCAGACTATGGAGTATTGACGGAACAAAAAGGGTGGAAGAACTCACTTTAACCTGCATTGGCTAATCAAAACCTAACATAGAGTAGTCCTGACTATATACGTATACATTTTGTAAAAGTTATTCAACTATAAAATTACCAAAATTACGATAGATTAACAGAAAATCTATGGCAATTACCAAAATTACTGAAGATTCCGGTAACCTTGGTAACAACCAGTAGCTTTGCAACTCTACTGAGAACTGAATCATCCCACATTTCATCAGGATCTCTGTGTCAAAAGGAAATGTTTTATTAGTCAATACAGCTCCATGCTGTTTACTGGGATGACGTGTCAAATCAGTTGCTTACTCAGCTATACCTCTAGTGTCAGTGGAAAGGAGTAGACTAAAATCAGTTGCTTACTTAGCTATACCTCTAGTGTCAGATGAAAGGAGTAGACTAAAATCAGTTGCTTACTCAGCTATACCTCTAGTGTCAGTGGAAAGGAGTAGACTAAAATCAGAGGTCATTCAACTCATGAACTAATCAGATTTGTCTTGGACCTATTACATCTGTCCATTGCAGTCTTTATCACAGCAGACTGTTGGGTGAGTCAGACCATGTCATCATTTACGGGTCACAATCTGCTGGGTGGCTGTGTGAAGTAGGTCAATAATTGCATAATCAAAGAACGAGGTTTGGAAATGCTTTCCCTGGAACTTGACCTTTTAGCAGTGATGCCATCACATCAATAAGATGCAGCAGGCAGCTGAGCAAAGCAACTGCCCAAAGATGCTGGGGTGCAGTGGAGGCTGCTGAGGGGAGGACGGCTCGTGGTAATGGCTGGAACGGAGCAAATGGAATGGCATGTGTTTTGACGCATTTGATACCATTCCATTGGTTCCGCTCCAGCCATTACCACGAGCCCATCCTGCCTTAATTAAAGGTGCCACCAACCTCCTGTGGTCTACAGCATAAACTAAGGAGGCAGATGAGGGCTAACCAAGGATTTAATCAAACTATGTTACTCACAATTTGAGTAATCCATTGGATTACAGTACTAACTACTTTTATTGTCATGTAATCAGTAACTGTAAGTCATTCTCAAGATGGCATCATAAAATGGCATAAAGTAATGGCAAAGTTTTTATAGGTTTATAGGTGGTAGACAAGGTGAAGACAACTATTCAGCTTTGGACTTGACCCTAAGACTGTAAAGGTGCCGTTCTACGAAATGAGTGCCTTTTGTGTACCTTTTGATATTTTTTAGTAGAAATTGTTCACAAATATTGAATTTTAAAAGCTTGTTATATTAAATAAAGTCCCCTTTAATATAGACCACACGGAGAATTAAAATCAATCTCATTTTGAATACGAAAAAAGGCTTGCTAAAGCGCATAAAATTCTTCATTTTGACGTGTCCCTCCGTGTACTACAGCCTACAGTTCTAACGGAACGCTCCTTAGCAGATAACCCGAAGGAACGTTTTTATTTGCATAGCTAGACTACATTTTCCGCCAAGTTCACATAGCAGCAACATAACAATTCCTGCATAAATGATGATTCCAATGGGTTTAGCCATTAGTTTAGAGCAAGGTGATAGCATGGTGATAGCAACCAGGGCCAGAAATACATATGAGGACACCGAGGTCCAGACCTTTGTAATTATAAAAACCTAATAAAAAAATATATTTTGTTCAAAATAAATGAAGTCAATTATGGGTTAACATGTAAATATTTCTCCCAGTGTTGATCAAAGCTCAGTACAATTAAATTATTGATCTGACAGTTCTAATCATGCCTGCCTCTCTGCAAATGAGTGGAAACATGAACAGTGTCTTGTTCGTTATGATCACCTGCGTCTCTGTGAACGAGTGGAAACATGAACATTGCCTTGTTCGTTATGATCACCGGCGTCTCTTGGATTTGTGTGCCGGATTTGCAGCACATTCCCCACTCTCTAAAGCGGCTGGAGGCGTCCGCATACTTCCCAACCAAAACAGTTCGGAAGAGTTTGTGCATATATTATGATGCCATTTTGTGACGTTTTAGTTAATTTTGGACTTCGGTAAGGGGTTTTTCAGTTATTCGGGTACACACCATTTTTTCTTGATGCATGCAGGAGGAAGCAGAGAAGAAAGACAGAGAGAGGAAGCAAGCAGAGAGAGGTTAGTCCAGTGGTTGCCAAACTTGGGGTCGGGGCCCCATGTGGGGTCCCCTGAGAAAATCTGTACTATTGTTATCAAACAAGTTATGAACCTAAAAAAATATGATATGTTTCAATATCTTCCCTATAGGCCGACATTAAAATGCTATCAACATGCAAACAGTTTTAAAAATGTCCTACATTTTCCTTTCTACCAGTGGTTGTTCGTCCACTGAAGTTTATAGTTTACCCATTACCCACCTTTTACCACTGATTATACAAAATTGTAAGTAATTTTCTAATAATGAATGTGATAATACAAATCATCTGTGTGCTTCATTGATATCTGGTTGTGCGGAGCTTGATTAGTAATGCCTAGGAATACAAATGTGAATGCTATGTATTTAAAAAGAAAAATAGATACTGTATTTATGTAAAAAGTTGATGATTTTTATGCAATTCATCATTACAACTGACTGAACAGTCACTGATGCTACGTGTCAGTGTGAATCATTTCTCATATTTCCCCCCTGTTTCAGGGGTATAACATTACAATTGTTTAGCTAATAGGCTACATGCTTGTAGATGGACTGAGGTGAATGAAGCTATAGCAACAAGGTGATAATGGCTGGGGTCATTTTGGCTTGTTGTTGCTGTTCTCCAAAAAGCATTTAAAAAAATGTCTTTAAATTGTATAGAAATGCAGTAAATAAGCTTCAACTTTCAAAAAAATTCCTGAAAGGAGGGAAAGGCGGGTGGGTGGGTCTCCCCCATCCGGACCTCACTAAAACTCAAACCCTGGTTACGGTCCTGCTAGCAAAGTCAGGATTGTGATTTTGATTTATGCATGGGCCCAATAACCCTCCACCAATACATTCTCTGGCCTAGTGGAAACCAAAACGAGGCCACGGTTTCAACAGAACACTCCTTTATCTGACCTAAAGGCTCATTTCTATTTGCTTCAACCAAGCACAACTAGCAACAGTAACATTACCATTCATCCCTAAACACCTTCCAGTTACCTGCCAGTCCTCCAGACACCCATATAGAACAGGGATGAGGTGATGACCTCCCTTCAGAGGATAGCCAGCGACGGAACAACGCGTAGGGGATGAAGTACAGCGTGTACCCAGGGACGTCTCTCAGGATCATGGCCCCGGCCCCTCTGTAAAGCCCCCGGATCCCCTCAGTCTGCAGTATGGAGCAGATGCAGTGGATGGGCCCTCTGTAGGTCGGCTGGCCCTGGAGAGTCATGGAGCGCACAGCGATGTTACCGTTCCCGTTTCCGGTCGTCCCGGCAAGGTTCAGGTTCTCTAAAATACACAAGGAAACAAACAATAAAGATCAGACTGTATTTGACTTTATTGGCCGCTCATGCTGAAAGAGGATAGTTTGGATTAAGGTTCAATCTTATGTGGAAGGAGGCTTTACCTATATACCAGAACAACAGGTGATGGTGAAGATTTAACCCATGTATTATGCTCTATACTGTAGGCACCATAAAGATCCATGGGGCAACACACAAGGACGTGTGGTGCGTCGCCATATAAAAAAGGAGCAGCAATTTCCGTTTTCAAAACAGTGACTGATCACTGATGTAGGACATTGACATGTGATTATGACACCTTTTAGTTTATCAACCTTTAAGTGAGCTGGTTACAATCCACGGGATTTATCATCTCAAGCTAGCTCGTCTGAGTTGCTGTTGTGAAATAGGAATGGCAGTTGAAAGACTGATGGGGCTCTGAACCTGAATAGGCAAATGATAAGTTTTATGTGGTTCCTTGAATTGTCAACTATTCTAGACCTCTGAGTAAAGTCCCACTAAAATGAGCTTTCTAAACCCATGAGTACTATAGACACTGTACCTTCTAGAAAGGTCTAAAAGGATAGTTATACTAAAGGAAATACCTGCTAAAATAATTACCTTCTAGACGGGTCTAGAATGTTGTGTTGGTATTTGACTTTACCTGCTAAACAGGGCAGAGTCTGCATCTGCAGTCTGATCTTAACCAGGTCGACCGGAGCGCCGAGTCCCACTGACATCAGCCCTGTCAACATGCTGGCCAGGGTCAGGTCCAACATGTCACACGGCTGCCTCTCGTCACCATGGCGGAACTTGCTTATAACCCTCTGTGTGTTGTTGAAGAACCCAAACACCACTGAGTTATACACGGTGATGCTGGCCAGCGGGAAGGAGAGACCCTTGAAGAAGCCAGCGACCTAGGATGAAGAAAAATACAAATGAGACGTTGTTATGCAACAGTGTGTTCTGCAGAAGGTCTGCATCCCAGTATACCATTTGGAATTTGGCAACTGAAAGCTTTTTCCCCCCCCACCCCCCTGCCAGAGAGAGGCTACATAGGGAGTATTCACAGCAAGGCTCAAGGATATTTGTTCAAACAAAAGCACAGTTGCTTCAAAAGTAAAAACAAATATTTCCAGAACTGGTACAGCTAGGCCTACGGTATAATCTACAGATAAGAGTTTGTCAAATGAATTTAGGATGTTATAATTAACTTTTAGAGTAGTTGTCGAGGTTGACACTTATGTCCAAGGCCTCCGCAAGGAAACCATACCAATACCATGACGACAAATGGATTATCATGCAAAATATTATCCCATGGTCTCCTATGGATTACAATGGGACAATACAAAATGTCTCCGCACGATTGACTAAGTTGCTTTGGGTAAAAGTGTCTGCTTAAATGCTATATATTTACATTGAGACTACAAGAGCAGTGACATATCACTTACAGTTTCCTTTCTGTAGATTTGGAGGACACAGTGGAGGGTGTTCTTGTATCCTTTCCCAGCTTGCAGACGAGTCTGTTGTGTAAAAATCATAGAATGGGAAATGTTAAGAACTTCAACATTCCTCCTACATAAAACAATGGCTAACACAATCTACAACATGTAGGCTAGGTGATGTGTGGTCACTCATGTTAATGTTACTGCAGGTCTATAGCCTACTAAATGGTAACTGTGTATGTGTAGATAAACTATTATTACATGTTTGGTAAAAACCCAAGGTTTGACATTAAGGGTTGATCTATTGCCTAGAGCTAGTGAACTGAACAGTTGGGCAAGTTGAGCCTGCTCTGGGGTTGCCCCCATTGATCTGTCTGGTTCCCCTCCATTGTTTAAATGAAAGAGACAATTGCCTTTCAGACCTTAATGTCAATCCCTGATTTAAACCTCATCGGACAGTTTCCTGGAAAACCAATTAAGCCTAGTCCTGAAACTCAAGATAAACAGAGAATCTACATTGAACGTGCATTTTAGTCCAGGACTAGGCTTGATCAGTGTCTGGGAAACCAGTCCTTTACGTGTTGAACTGTGTGTCCTCATATGTACCTTGACTGTGTCCAGCGGATGACCGACAATAACACTGGAAGCTCCTATTGGAAAAACAGATGGAAGCCACGTTTAGGAGGAGTAAGGAGGGACGGATGGATAGAGAGAGAAAGAGAGTGAGAAAGAGAGAGGGGGAGAGTTAATATATAATGTTGTTTCAGTGGCACCCTGCCTAGAACATCCAACCCTCCTCAGACAATAGAACTACAGTACCACAGATTTCAGGGCAAATACAAGAGAGAACAGAAAGAATCATATCCCGGCCAGACAGCCAAACACTACCACTGCTTAGGGATCATTCTGACTCAACATTTGCAATAACAAAACTTAGTCCGATAATGTTAATAACTACAGTAGGCTGCCTATAGGCGAATAACAGGCAACGAAGAGTTTTTCACAGTTAACAGCATTCCACAGATACAGTATCATTGTGCAACTACTATGCCCCTACTGTCCGTTTCATGGTAGCGCGCCTTGCAGAAGTAGAATATAGAAAAGGAGAAAACTCGAAAATAAACTCGAGAATAAATAGTCAAACAAGTAGAACTGGTTATTTAATTATTAACTACATTTTGATTGGATGTTAAATGTTGAGTGTTTGATCAAAATGACCAAGTGTCCAGCGCTATGTGGGCAATTCGATTTGGAAAATCTGCGCATGTTCCAATTATTCATACATCTACTTTTTTTCTAATTGAACATAGACTAGATATAGGCCTACATAGCAAATGTATTCAAATTAAAACAAATTATGATAAACAAAATCGATATGCAATAGTCCAATACTGCTCTAATCCCAAACTCATCCTCACATAAAACATTTAATTCTACGGGTAATTGACTAGTTCAAAAATAACGGACACTCACCTCCAATCCAACCTGCAAGGAAGTCATCTAAGCGAAAACAATTCATTTCTGATTGATATTAATTATTTTCTTCTGTCACTAGTCACCGGTGAACAGAAATCTTAAGTGTTAGGAATTCAACGTTGATACAGACACGCCGGGTAGGATATTTGAGAAGCAAAGTAACAAAAACGTGACTTTCCTAGCATCTATGTAAACCTCCAGATAGGTATAGGAGGGTCTGTAATAAACATAAAAACAGGGATTGGGCGTCTCTACACCAATCAGCATCTAGGATTTATGTGTGACACTTGCCGTTTGATAAACAATGGGCAAATTTGTTTTGATGGCCCGGTGCCCCGGCCGAGTGGACAATTTGTTAACGTCCACTGGAAAAGTAGGGAATGTACCAACTACTCTGAACCGGGGCACAGGGCCATGAAGCGGTTCAAGCCGTTCTAAATAGTTTTTGCGTTTGGGAAGAAAATAATATCATAAATACTGTAAACCAAGAGGAATGGCGATGCAAACAAAATATAAACTTCATTGGCCACTTACATAATTATCCACATGGAGGGAGATTGATGCATAAAGCCAGAATTTTAGTACAAATGCATAATGGAAATGTGGTCTAGGCTTTATCATATCACAAAACATTTACTTTATCAACTTATTTGGGCAAAACAAATAAACTCCATAAACGTTGTGCAACATAACAAAATAAATAAGACAAATGCTATTTTCATATTTAAAAGGCTATATACCAATCTAACCATATATATTGTGAAAGAGGAGATAACATGGGTTTAGACACACCCTAGAGGTATTGCGTAGAAAACACACAGATAGCACTCAAAGATAAGAAACCATTACACTGCAGGATGGAAAATTACAATAAAAAAATGGTGCCAGAAGTGTTAGCGACAGATTTTCTGTTTGCCTGCACCTCTGGACTTCAAGACTCATTCAGAGAAAAGTGTTACTATAAAAACCTACACTTTTATTATCATTTGCATTTAGTGAAAGTATTCAGAACACTTGACTTATTCCACATGTTTTACATTTTTGGTTGAGATAGAAACTTGAATTCAACATGAACATATTCATTATAACTTGTAGTTTCCATTTGAAATCAATCAAAACCTTTAAACCCTAGGCCAATATTATGTAGTGTCCATTTTCTGTTGAACCCTGGGTTGAACTGAAACAATATCTGTTGATGACTTCTCTAATGCTCTACAGGCCTAAATATCATAATTGAGGAAAAATGTATAAAATATGGTCACATTTATTTGCTGTGTTTTTTAATTTTTTATTTAACTAGGCAAATCAGTTAACCCTTGTGTTGTATTAAGGGTAAACAATGACCCGCCACTATGTTTAACAGCAGAGAAAACCCCCTAAATGAGGACTTTTCCGAGAGTGACCCCAACATTAGAAAAAGTGAAACATCGCCTTTGTTCATATTTCCATGCAAGCTGTACACCACCAGGGTACAAAGACTGTCTTAGGGTCATTTTTGAAAGACACACACACACACACACACACACACACACACACACACACACACACACACACACACACACACACACACACACACACACACACACACACACACATTGACAAATTGAGATTCTGTGTGCTACTGATTGAATTCAGACAAAAATATAACTTTATTGTGCATGTGCATCATCTCCCCTCCACGACCCCTCCACGACCCCACACACACGACTCAAGTTCACAGACTAAATAAACAACATTTCAGACAAAATAAACAACATTTCAGACAAAATAAATATTTTTTGAAAATAATTGTTTACTAATGGAGAATGCAGTCAGAGGCTATAAAGATGGTGCAGATGACAGTCCCCCCAGTTCTCTCTTTGCTGAAGCCATGAGGGCACGTTTCAGTTCCCAACAGGTCGTAGATATGATTTTTTCAGATGTCCAGGAGGAACAAGAGAACAATGATTTAGAAGAGGAGGTGGTATCTGAAGAAGAAGATTGGGAAGAATACAACCCAGAGCACGATGCATCATCTTCAGATGAAGAAGAAATCCCCAAGCTGAAAAATAGAAATTTTTGTCAAAGAACAGCAAAATAACATGGTCCTTGTCACCATATGACAACCAGGGCAGAATGGCAGCAGAACATGTCATAAGGATGACCCCAGGGACCACAAGTTTCCCTTTCCCAGGACATCGCCTCAACATTCTACATGTTCATCACAACAGCCATCGAAAAAATCATTCTGGAGATGACAAATTTGGAGGGTTTCCGTAAATATGGAGACACCTGGAAAAGGATGGATGAGATTGACCTGCGTGCCTACATAGGGCTGCTAATCTTAGCGGGTTTGTTTATGTCCCGAGGCGAGGTAACATGTAGTCTCTCTGGGATGCAGAGAGTGGAAGGGTGATTTTCCGTGCCACGATGCCACGGAAAGTCTTTCACACTTTCTCAAGAATGCTACGATTTGATAACCGTGAGACAAGACCTGCAAGACGTGTGAGAGACAAACTGGCAGCCATAAGAGATGTCTGGGAGAAGTGGGTGGAGCGTCTGCCATACCTCTACAACCCTGGGCCTGAAGTCACAGTGGATGAGCAACTGGTTCCATTCAGAGGTACATTTTTATTTTCATATCTGTAATGTGATTTTCATTGTTCATTTTATTATGTATTGCTGTAATATCATTGATTTATGTGATTGTTTTCTGTGACACTAATACTAATTACTGATAGTAATCTCTTTTGTCAAAAGGTCGCTGTCCTTTCCGGCAGTATACGCCCAGCAAGCCAGCAAAGTATGGCATCAAGATATGGGTGGCCTGTGACGCACAATCCAGCTACTCTTGGAAGATGCAAGTCTACACAGGGAAGCCGACCGGTGGAGGCCCGGAGAAGAACCAGGGGATGCAGATTGTGAATGATGTTATAGATGTACTGAGGGAGCACAATGTCACGTGTGACAATTTCTTCACCTCTTATGAACTCAGCCAGCAGCTCCTGAAGAGGAAGACCACCATGGTTGGCACAGTTAGAAAGAACAAGCCTGAGCTTCCCCCTGTACTCCTTGCAACAAGGGGGAGAGAGGCTTTCTCATCAAAGTTTGCCTTCACCCCCACCACCACTCTAGTTTCTTACCTCCCAAAGAGGAACAAGAATGTGGTCCTCCTGAGCACACTGCACAAAGCGGCTGAGATCAGTGATCGTGAGGACAGGAAGCCAGCCATCATCCTGGACTACAACCACAACAAAGGAGACGTGGACAACCTGTACAAGGTGATTGGAACTTACAGCTGCAGGAGGATGACTGCCCGCTGGCCCCTGGTCATCTTCCATAACATCATTGATGTGTCCTCATACAATGCCTTCGTGATATGGAACAAGATCAACCCTAACTGGATGCCTGATAAGCGGAACAAGAGGAGGGTGTTCCTGGAGCAGCTGGGAAAGGCACTTGTAACACCACACATTCAAAGAAGGGTCCACCTCCCCCGCACAGCAGCCTCTGCAGTGCTTGTGAAAGCTGTCCAGGGGGCTGAATCTTGTCCTGATCCACCTGAGGCTGCAGCTGGGGCGGGCAAGAGGAGGAGATGCCAATTCTGACCCCCAAAGAAGGACTGTAAAACAAATACTATGTGCTGCACATGTGAAATACATCTGCAAAGTCCATGCACACACACACATGCATACTGTCCTACATGTGCTAATTAGAGTTGATTGATTTATGTTACTCACATTTTTGTTTTGTATCCATTATCTTATTTTATTGTTATTTATTGTTGTTGTTTATACACCTTGTGGGTGGGGGCAATGATTAAAAAAATGGGATTAGACTAGTATTTTGTCATTGAATTGCTCATTGTACAGTATATAAGAATATATCACTATGTTGCCAATAAAGTTCAAGACTGTTATTGTTTCCCTTCAATAAAATGCATTCAAAACTACTTTCTGCACATTTCTGCTACTTTCTTAGGCTGTACAAGTGATCTCTCTTGCTAAAAAAAGTAATGTTCACACCTATACAGTACCTTTAGCAATAATAACAATAATAATAAACCTCTACATTAGTAAAGAAAACAATTATGACAAGTGTGTTGTAATAAAAATGACTGGTGTCCACTGATTAAATGCTGTCTTTCTGCATTGTGAAGAGGAAAAACCCAGATATTCACCGAGTTTGTGATGAATGACAAGTTGTTTCTTTTTTTTCATTTTTTTTTTTCATTTTTTTTTTCAATTTAAAGTTTTATTAAGTTTTCAAACAACCAACCAAACACATTCCACATTCACAGATGTGACAGACTTAAAAAAAATAAAAATAATAATAATAATAATAAAAAATAAAAAAATGTTATATATATATATATACATATATACATACCTACATATACATACATACACACATACACACAAATAATAATTATAACAAAATTTAAAATGTAGAACTTGCAGCAGCACTATCAAGGTTCTTATTTGCTATTTCCAGCCTTAGCTGAGATGACGAGCCAATGATTCGTTTTTAGATTTTACAGCACCTTACACAACACGCATCTGCTCACCTTCCCGATCCCCCCATTCACTCTGTCCAATTTGAGATATAGTGGAGTAGTGGAGACCAGAGTCTATCAAACTTGGGCTGTCTCTTGTGGAGGTCATAAGTGAGCTTTTCAAGAGGGAGAAAGTCAACAATCTGGTCAATCCACATTTTAAATGTAGGAGAGGTACTAGAGGCCCACAATAGAAGGATACATTTCTTAGCAAAGTATGTAATGGTCATGAGCAAATTTTCTCTGTCAGGATCAAGAACAAAGTCCTGCTGGGCATTAAGAAGATAGAGACACGGGGTCATATCAAACTGTACATCTAGTATTTTCTGTGCAGCAGTATGTATAGATTGCCAAAATCTGTCAATCTCTCTACAGCTCCAAAATACATGCATATAGGTTCCACTTTCAGAGGTACATCTTTTACAGTTAGGAGAAATGTCTGTTTTCATTTTATGGAGTCTCAAGGGAGTGTAATAAAATTTGTACAAAAATTTGTAATTCGATTCTTTCATTTTTACATTAGTAGAGGAGCAGTATACCCTGTCGCAAACCTCCGCCCATAACTCATCACTGATAGTCAGACCAAGGTCCTTTCCCCAGATTATTTTCAAAGGAGTAAAGGAGGAGCCTCCTTTCTCAGAAAGGAGTCTATAGATATTGTCATGTTTTGTCATTGATTATCATGTCTTGTCCCTGTGCTTCCCTCTGCTGGTCTTATTAGGTTCTTTCCCTCTTTCTATCCCTCTCTCTCCTCCTCCCTCTCTCCCTCTCCCGCTCTCTCTCTCTATCGTTCCGTTCCTGCTCCCAGCTGTTTCTCATTCTCCTAACGACCTCATTTACTCTTTCACACCTGTCCCCTATTTTGCCCTCTGATTAGAGTCCCTATTTCTCCCTCTGTTTTCCGCTTCTGTCCTTGTCGGATTCTTGTTTGATGTTTGCTGTTCTGTCCTTGTTCCGCCCTGTCGTGTTTTTGCCTTCTTCAGATGCTGCGTGTGAGCAGGTGTCTATGTCAGCTACGGCCTGTGCCTTCCTGAAGCGACCTGCAGTCTGTGGTCGCGTCTCCAGTCGTTCCTCTCTACTGACGAGAGGATTTCAGTTTCCTGTTTTGGATTTACCTTTGATAATATCCAGGAGAATCATTGTTTGTTTAATACTGGAATAAAGACTCTGTTTCTATTACGTCGCTTTTGGGTCCTCATTCACCAGCATAACAGAAGAATCCGACCAAGATGGACCCAGCGACTATGGATTCTCTCAACACTGCCGTCGAGTTCCAGGGAGCAATGCTCGGCAGACACGAGCAGGAATTGTTTGCTGCTCGTCATGCCGTTGAGACCCTGGCCGCTCAGGTCTCCGATCTCTCTGGACAGTTTCAGAGTCTTCGTCTCGTGCCACCTGCTACTTCCTGGTCTTCCGAGTCTCCGGAACCTAGGGTTAATAACCCACCATGTTACTCTGGGCAGCCCACTGAGTGTCGCTCCTTTCTCACCCAGTGTGATATTGTGTTCTCTCTCCAGCCCAACACGTACTCAAGAGAGAGAGCTCGGATCGCTTACGTCATATCACTCCTTACTGGTCGGGCTCGGGAGTGGGGCACAGCTATCTGGGAGGCAAGGGCTGAGTGTTCTAACGATTATCAGAACTTTAAAGAGGAGATGATACGGGTTTTTGATCGTTCAGTTTTTGGGAAGGAGGCTTCCAGGGCCCTGGCTTCCCTATGTCAAGGTGATCGATCCATAACGGATTACTCTATAGAGTTTCGCACTCTTGCTGCCTCCAGTGACTGGAACGAGCCGGCGTTGCTCGCTCGTTTTCTGGAGGGACTCCACGCTGAGGTTAAGGATGAGATTCTCTCCCGGGAGGTTCCTTCCAGCGTGGACTCTTTGATTGCACTCGCCATCCGCATAGAACGACGGGTAGATCTTCGTCACCGAGCTCGTGGAGGAGAGCTCGCGTTAACGGTGTTTCCCCTCTCCGCTTCTCAACCATCTCCTCCCACCGGCTCAGAGACTGAGCCCATGCAGCTGGGAGGTATTCGCATCTCGACTAAGGAGAGGGAACGGAGAATCACCAACCGCCTTTGCCTCTATTGCGGTTCTGCTGGACATTTTGTCATGTCATGTCCAGTAAAAGCCAGAGCTCATCAGTAAGCGGAGGGCTACTGGTGAGCGCTACTACTCAAGTCTCTCCATCAAGATCCTGTACTACCTTGTCGGTCCATCTACGCTGGACCGGTTCGGCTGCTTCCTGCAGTGCCTTGATAGACTCTGGGGCTGAGGGTTGTTTTATGGACGAAGCATGGGCTCGGAAACATGACATTCCTCTCAGACAGTTAGGGAAGCCCACGCCCATGTTCGCCTTAGATGGTAGTCCTCTCCCCAGTATCAGATGTGAGACACTACCTTTAACCCTCACAGTATCTGGTAACCACAGTGAGACCATTTCCTTTTTGATTTTTCGTTCACCTTTTACACCTGTTGTTTTGGGTCATCCCTGGCTAGTATGTCATAATCCTTCTATTAATTGGTCTAGTAATTCTATCCTATCCTGGAACGTTTCTTGTCATGTGAAGTGTTTAATGTCTGCTATCCCTCCTGTTTCTTCTGTCCCCTCTACTCAGGAGGAACCTGGTGATTTGACAGGAGTGCCGGAGGAATATCATGATCTACGCACGGTCTTCAGTCGGTCCAGAGCCAACTCTCTTCCTCCTCACCGGTCGTATGATTGTTGTATTGATCTCCTTCCGGGGACCACTCCCCCTCGGGGTAGACTATACTCTCTGTCGGCTCCCGAACGTAAGGCTCTCGAGGATTATCTGTCTGTTTCTCTCGACGCCGGTACCGTGGTGCCTTCTTCCTCTCCCGCCGGAGCGGGGTTTTTCTTTGTTAAGAAGAAGGACGGTACTCTGCGCCCCTGCGTGGATTATCGAGGGCTGAATGACATAACGGTTAAGAATCGTTATCCGCTTCCCCTTATGTCGTCAGCCTTCGAGATTCTGCAGGGAGCCAGGTTCTTTACTAAGTTGGACCTTCGTAACGCTTACCATCTCGTACGCATCAGAGAGGGGGACGAGTGGAAAACGGCGTTTAACACTCCGTTAGGGCATTTTGAATACCGGGTTCTGCCGTTCGGTCTCGCTAATGCTCCAGCTGTCTTTCAGGCATTAGTTAATGATGTACTGAGAGACATGCTGAACATCTTTGTTTTCGTTTACCTTGACGATATCCTGATTTTTTTCACCGTCACTCGAGATTCATGTTCAGCACGTTCGACGTGTACTCCAGCGCCTTTTAGAGAATTGTCTCTACGTGAAGGCTGAGAAGTGCGCCTTTCATGTCTCCTCTGTCACATTTCTCGGTTCTGTTATTTCCGCTGAAGGCATTCAGATGGATCCCGCTAAGGTCCAGGCTGTCAGCGATTGGCCCGTTCCTAAGTCACGTGTCGAGTTACAGCGCTTTCTCGGTTTCGCTAATTTCTATCGGCGTTTCATTCGTAATAGGATATTTTGCCTTTAATGGATTGTGCTGTGACAAGAAGGGTTTCAACTTCGTTCAACTGAGTTCTAAACCTCCTCTTGGAAGTAAATGAGGAGATGACATGTCTAATTTGAAGATATTTAAAAAAATGGGATCTTGGCACATTGAATTCACTGCAGAGCTCTTGAAAGGATTTCAGTGTAGTGGTCTTCTGATGAAATAGGTCTGAAAAGGTCCTGATTCCTAGAGTATGCCAAAGATTAAAGTTGGCATCCCTCAGGGCTTTTGGCAAGTCTGGGTTGCCTACTATAGGCGAGTGAGAGCATATTTGGGAGGAGATGCCCAGGTATTTCTTACAGTCCCTCCACGCTAGTAGGGTGCTGTAAATCACAAATGTTTTGGCTATGTTGCCCACTTCACTAAAGTTATTAATGAATATAGTTGAGCTTAGTGGCAATGAACCACAGGATTGGGCTTCTATCTGGATCCACGTTGACTCTTGTCTGTTTGTGATCCATGTTAGCATGTTGCGGATTTGGGCAGACCAGTAGTACAATTGAAGGGAGGGAAGGGCAAGACCGCCCTTAGATTCAGGTTTCGATAGAGTGGAGAGCTTGATCCTAGGTTTTTTATTGCCCCATATAAATTTGGTGATGCTTTGGTTAATTGTTTTGAAAAAGGAAGCTGGGAGATAGCATGGGAGCATCTGAAATAAATAGTTCAGTCTAGGGAGGATGTTCATACGGATTACATTAATTCTTCCTACTAAGCTAATTGGGAGGGAGATCCAGGTTTGGAGGTTGTTTTTGATTCGATCCAGGAGTGGAAGATAATTCTCCTTGAAAAGCCTATTCAGATCTGGTGTTATGAATATCCCAAGGTATTGAAACCCCTGTGTCTTCCATTGGAATGGGCATAGTGTCTTCATAGAACTGGTGAGTGTAATATTGAGAGGGCAGACAGTGGATTTGTTAAAATTTATCTTATAACCTGAAAACGTGCCATACTGAGCAATTGTGTCTAAAATGGGAGGAAGGGATTTCTCAGGGTTGGATATGTAGAGCAAGACATCATCCGCGTAAAGCGAAATCTTGTGCTGCAGGCCGCCTGCAGGAACACCTGTAATACTTGAATTGCTCCTTATCAACTCTGCCAGAGGCTCCGCCCCCAACAAGTAGAGCAGGGGGGATAGCGAGCACCCTTGTCTTGTGCCCCGTCCCAAAGGGAATCTGTCAGAGTTCAGTCCGTTAGTAGTCACCATGGCATTTGGATGAGAGTATAGTGATTTGATCCATTTAATAAAGTTTGGGCCCATATTGAACTTTTCTAAGACTGAGAACAAAAAGCTCCACTCCATCCTGTCGAACGCCTTCTCAGCATCCAGTGAAGCCAGCAGGACAGGGGTCTTCTGTGCGTTTACTTGATCAATAATATCAAAAAGACGGCGAATGTTATCAGAAGAGTATCTGTCTCTAATAAATCCAGTTTGGTCCGCTTTTATTATTTTGGGAAGAAGAGTGTTTAGTCTTTTGGCCAGCAATTTGGTAATTATTTTGTAGTCGAAATCCAACAAGCTTATGGGCCGGAAGGAGGAGCAGGATAGGGGGTCCTTGTCTTTTTTGAGCAACACTGTAATGCGAGCTGTGCGCATTGAGTCTGGGAGAACTCCGTTTTTGCAAAAATCCTCCAGCATTGGCATGAAAATAGGGCTAAGCTGGGGCCAAAAAGCTTTGTAGAACTCTCTGGGGAATCCATCTGGGCCTGGGGACTTGTTAGGTGGCATGGAGGTAATTGCCTCCAGGATCTCCTCAGGAGTGAAGGGGGAGTTGAGATCTTCTTGGTCAGTCTCTGATAGTTTAGGTAGCGAGATTCCCTCTAGGAAGGAGTGGAGTTCTGCTTCCGTGTGTTTTCTCTCAGAGGTATATAGTTTGCAGTAAAAATCATGAAAAGTTAAATTGATCTTTTTTGGGTCATATGTGACCTCGTCCTCTGCTGTTCGGATAGCCATAATTGTACGCTCTGACTGCTCTTTTTTTAATTGATAAGCAAGCAAACTACTAGGCCTATTGCTATACTCATGGTATTTCTGTTTAGTAAAGAAAACTTTTTTTTTAATCTCCCGAGTATAGTCCAAATTCAGTTTGGCTTTGGCTGCTTTAAGTTGACTCCAGGAGGTGCTGTCTGTGGATTGTTTATGTACTTTTTCACAGCGTTCCAGCTCCCTCTCCAGATCTAGCCTGTGTGCTTCCATTGCTTTTTTCTTAGAGGAAGCATATGCAATTAGATGACCTCTTAGTGTGGCTTTAGCAGCGTCCCACATTGTGGCCGGAGAAACAGGAGAATCTTTGTTGTCTTGTGTGTAGTTGTCTATCCATGTAGTTACCAATGTATGGAATGCTTCGTTTGATAGCATGGAGGTGTTGAATTTCCAGCTCTTTGACCTCGGGATGTTTTTGCAGAGGTAAAAGCGGAGGTGGACAAAGGCGTGATCCGAAAGCGCTATGGGTCCGATTCTACACGTGGCTGAATTTATGAAACTCTTTGGGATAAAAATGTAATCTATACGGGAGTAGGTGTTATGGACATTAGAGTAGTATGTATAGTCCATAGATGAGCTATTAGTCTCTCTCCAGATATCTATCAGTCCCATCTCTTTAGTAAGAGAGTTCAACATCTTTGCAGATCTAGGATTTGTGGTGGGGACTTGAGATGATTTGTCTAGGGTTGGGTTCAGGGTACAATTAAAATCTCCGGCCAACACTCCAAAGGAAACACAATGCTCATTGAACAGGGTTATCATTTTTTTTTTTTTTTTTTTTTTAAATTTTATCCCCTTTTCTCCCCAATTTTCGTGGTATCCAATCGCTAGTAATTACTATCTTGTCTCATCGCTACAACTCCCGTACGGGCTCGGGAGAGACGAAGGTCGAAAGTCATGCGTCCTCCGAAGCACAACCCAACCAAGCCGCACTGCTTCTTAACACAGCGCGCCTCCAACCCGGAAGCCAGCCGCACCAATGTGTCGGAGGAAACACCGTGCACCCGCCCCCCTCAGTTAGCGCGCACTGCGCCCGGCCCGCCACAGGAGTCGCTGGAGCGCGATGAGACAAGGATATCCCTACCGGCCAAACCCTCCCTAACCCGGACGACGCTAAGCCAATTGTGCGTCGCCCCACGGACCTCCCGGTCGCGGCCGGCTGCGACAGAGCCTGGGCGCGAACCCAGACTCTGGTGGCGCAGCATAGCACTGCGATGCAGTGCTCTAGACCACTGCGCCACCCGGGAGGCCCAGGGTTATCATTTTCGACATAAAAGCAGGAGTATCTGTGTTAGGGGCGTATATGTTTAAGATAGTAATTGGTTGCCCATACAGTGACCCAGTTATCAAAATAAATCTCCCCTCCGGATCAGATATGTTTTTGTCAATTATGAATGGAACATTCTTATGGATAAGTATGGCTGTGCCTCTACTGTTGGATTTGAAAGATGAGAAATACACCTGTCCCACCCAAGCTCTGCGGAGTTTGGCATGTTCAGCATCACAGAGGTGTGTCTCTTGCAATAGCGCGATGTCTGCTTTTTCCTTTTTTAGAGCACATAGTATCTTTTTCCGTTTTATTGCATGACCTAGACCATGGCAGTTCCATGTCAATAGATTTAAGGTACTAGTCATCGTCATCGAACAGTAATCGAACTTTAGTGCAAGTCATCTCTGGGTAAAGGTGGATAGTAGTTACAGCTGCGTTCACATAAAAGGAAAATAAATGGTTTACATAAAATAACAGTCTCTGAACACCCCAGCCGAGTTCCCAAACAACTCGACATATCCCGTTGGATCTATTACCTCCCCGCTCAGTCACAATTCTGTGTTCCCACAACAACAACAAAAAAAACGGGAACAGTTAGCAACGCACAACGTCTCCCCCTCCCCACCAAAGAAATGCCTCATCCTCTCCGCCCCGCATTGGGTAAATGACAACGTAGCCCCCGTCCAGACCACATTAAAAATGGGAGAAAATAAAATCAATAGCCCAGCCTACATATAGTAGGCCTAGGTTATAATATGGAGCCTATCCCTCTCAGCTAAAGGAACATAAATATAGATTAGACGGCTATAATGACATTTAGCAGGGTGGGTGGGTCTTTGGATATCGGCTATATGTTGTCTTACCTCCTTTAGTAATAATAGTAATCGCATTTAGTCATTGGTCCATTTCTCATTGACCGGGGTTGTCTTTCAAAAAACGTTTTGCCTCTTCGGGAGTTTTGAAGTGTCGCAGGGCTCCTTGGTAAAGAATCCTGAGCTCGTTTGGGTATTTGAATCCCCTAAAGATGCCTCGGTCAATGGAGCATTTCTTCACCTCGTCAAACTCTCGGCGCTTTCGGCGTATTCCAGCTGACAGGTCCTGGAGCAAGATCTGTTTGGCGTTTCCCACTGTAATGGTGTTGGTTTTCGCCGCCTGTAGGACTCGTTCCTTGTCGGTGAATCTCAAGAAACGTATGGTGATTGGGCGCGGTGGTTGTCTGGCTGCTGGTGGGGGCCTCAGTGCTCGGTGAGCTCTCTCGAGTTCTATGGGTCTGTCGGTGGACAGGTGGAGCCACTCGGGAAGTTTGTCTTGCAGGTAGCGGATCAGTGGCATGTTTCCCTCTTCTTTTTCGCCCAGATTTAATAGAACACAATTATTCCTTCGCCCCCTGTTTTCCAGGTCCTCTGTTTTCTCTTCCAGCTGCTCTATTTTTTTTTTAGCATATGCTATTGTTTCCATGGCGTCTGTCAATAAGTTTTCCGTGGATAGGATTCGCCTCTCTGCCTCGTCCAGGCGCCCCGCGTTTATGGTTATCTTGTTGTTTATGTCAGGCAAAGCATTTTCCAGGATTGTCACCTTGCCCCCTATCGCACTGAGCTGAGCGTTAATGGCATCTAGTTTAGTGTTGAGTTCTGTACGTTGGGATCTCAGCTCAGAAAAGATGTCTTCGACAGAGTGCGAGGTTGGCCTTCGTTGGGCCTCGGGGGGGAACGGGTCCTCTTGCTCCTGGC
>NC_092089.1:99517826-99565326 GCF_045679555.1 Salvelinus alpinus | reverse complement strand
ATTCCGCACCCCTCTGATTCCACACCTCTCTGATTCCGCACCTCTCTGATTCCACACCCCTCTGATTCCGCACCTCTCTGATTCCACACCTCTCTGATTCCACACCTCTCTGATTCCGCACCTCTCTGATTCCACACCTCTCTGATTCCGCACCTCTCTGATTCCGCACCTCTCTGATTCCGCACCTCTCTGATTCCACACCTCTCTGATTCCACACCTCTCTGATTCCGCACCTCTCTGATTCCACACCCCTCTGATTCCACACCTCTCTGATTCCACACCCCTCTGATTCCACACCTCTCTGATTCCGCACCTCTCGTATTCCGATTAAATGCGGAATACATATGTCAGTTGAATACGTTCAGTTGGACAACTGACTAGGTATCCCCCTTTCCCTATTGCCTGGTCAAATATGTTTATTGTACACATTCACAATGCACGTCAAATCAAAAGAGACAGGGAGAGGCTCTCAGATTTCATTGAAGAATTACAGATTGTCCTGGTTGAAGAACAGATCCACAGTGTGTATGTATCCCAAATGGCACTGTCCATATTGACCTGCCCATACTGACCTGTCCATATTGACCTGTCCTTACTGACCTGTCCATATTGACCTGTCCATACTGACCTGTCCATATTGACCTGTCCATACTGACCTGTCCATATTGACCTGTCCATACTGACCTGTCCATATTGAACTGTCCATATTGACCTGTCCTTACTGACCTGTCCATATTGACCTGTCCATACTGACCTGTCCATATTGACCTGTCCATATTGACCTGTCCATATTGACCTGTCCTTACTGACCTGTCCATATTGACCTGTCCTTACTGACCTGTCCATACTGACCTGTCCATACTGACCTGTCCATACTGACCTGTCCATATTGACCTGTCCATACTGACCTGTCCATATTGACCTGTCCTTACTGACCTGTCCATACTGACCTATTCTTACTGACCTGTCCATACTGACCCATTCTTACTGACCTGTCCATATTGACCTGTCCTTACTGACCTGTCCATACTGACCCATTCTTACTGACCTGCCCATACTGACCTGTCCATACTGACCTGTCCATATTGACCTGTCCATATTGACCTGTCCTTACTGACCTAAGTCAGTAAGAATGATGAATGTATTGATGTTTGTAGATAGAGGAGCTTAAGCATTAATTGAACCTTTGTTCTTGGTTAAGGACTTCTCAATGTCACAGGTTGGGGCCCGCCTGCAGGTTTGGGCCCGCCTACAGGTTTGGGCCCGCCTACAGGTTTGGGCCCGCCTACAGGTTTGGGCCCGCCTACAGGTTGGGGCCCGCCTACAGGTTTGGGCCCGCCTGCAGGTTGGGGCCCGCCTACAGGTTGGGGCCCGCCTGCAGGTTTGGGGCCCGCCTAAAGGTTGGGGCCCGCCTGCAGGTTTGGGCCCGCCTGCAGGTTGGGGTCCGCCTGCAGGTTGAGGCCGCCTGCAGGTTGGGGCCCTCTAGATATCATATGAACATGTCATAAGCCATGATTTATTTTTCATTTACACGAATTTAGCTTTTTTTTTTACCTCAAGGCAAAATTTGTAGAATAGCGGGAAATGATCTCTATAATGGCAACATTTTCTCTCCGCCTCAATGGCAAATATGTGTAGCATGAGATGAACTAAAGTACTGGGACCTTGCGGGGCCCTGGGAACCTGCGCTACGCCCCTGCATCTAGGAAGTAGTATCTGGATAATAACTCCACTCTGCATATTATATTATTGGATGGAACAGACAACTACTACCATACCGCGTAAAAAATATGTGCATACGTTGTTATGGTGACAGACGATCAGAGGCGGTCATATTGATTGGTTGTATTGCACATGATTGGTAAAGGAATCTCAGTTCAGGCTGTGAAAAGATAAGCTATATGGTGATTGTGGAGACATTGATATTGTTTACTGTAAAAATAGATTGTTTTTCAGGAGAAAAAGTACAATGTCCAAAACCAGTGAACATAGGAAATGTTTCAATAACAACAATAACTCAAGGGTAAAATAGTTTAGCCAGTAAATTACTTAGTCAATAAGACATGCAGGGAGAATGAGTTTAGCCAGTTCATTAGTTTTATTATCAAAGAAATGTTTTATGTTTTATTTATTGTTTATTTAATCATGTAAGTCACATTTAGATTGACATCCCTGTTTCACACCAAAAAAACAAACATAAACATACGAACAACCACTTACAGACGCACACAAACAACGACTACATCTCCTCTGCCCAGACCAACTTCCGCACACAAACAACGACTTCATGTCCTCTGCCCAGACCCACATCCGCACACAAACAACGACTTCATGTCTTCTGCCCAGACCCACATCCTCACACAAACAACGACTTCATGTCTTCTGCCCAGACCCACATCCTCACACAAACAACGACTTCATGTCCTCTGCCCAGACCCACATCCTCACACAAACAACGACTTCATGTCCTCTGCCCAGACCCACATCCTCACACAAACAACGACTTCATGTCCTCTGCCCAGACCCACATCCTCACACAAACAACGACTTCATGTCCTCTGCCCAGACCCACATCCTCACACAAACAACGACTTCATGTCTTCTGCCCAGACCCACATCCTCACACAAACAACGACTTCATGTACTCTGCCCAGACCCACATCCTCACACAAACAACGACTTCATGTCTTCTGCCCAGACCCACATCCTCACACAAACAACCACTTCATGTCCTCTGCCCAGACCCACATCCTCACACAAACAACGACTTCATGTCCTCTGCCCAGACCCACATCCTCACACAAACAACGACTTCATGTCCTCTGCCCAGACCCACATCCTCACACAAACAACGACTTCATCTCCTCTGCCCAGACCCACATCCTCACACAAACAACGACTTCATCTCCTCTGCCCAGACCCACATCCTCACACAAACAACGACTTCATGTCTTCTGCCCAGACCCACATCCTCACACAAACAACGACTACATCTCCTCTGCCCAGACCCACATCCTCACACAAACAACGACTTCATCTCCTCTGCCCAGACCCACATCCTCACACAAACAACGACTTCATGTCTTCTGCCCAGACCCACATCCTCACACAAACAACGACTTCATGTCCTCTGCCCAGACCCACATCCTCACACAAACAACGCCTTCATGTCCTCTGCCAAGACCCACATCCTCACACAAACAACGCCTTCATCTCCTCTGCCCAGACCCACATCCTCACACAAACAACGACTTCATGTCCTCTGCCCAGACCCACATCCTCACACAAACAACGACTTCATGTCCTCTGCCCAGACCCACATCCTCACACAAACAACGACTTCATGTCCTCTGCCCAGACCCACATCCTCACACAAACAACGACTACATCTCCTCTGCCCAGACCCACATCCTCACACAAACAACAACTTCATGTCCTCTGCCCAGACCCACATCCTCACACAAACAACAACTTCATGTCCTCTGCCCAGACCCACATCCTCACACAAACAAACGACTACATCTCCTCTGCCCAGACCCACATCCTCACACAAACAACGACTTCATGTCCTCTGCCCAGACCCACATCCTCACACAAACAACGACTACATCTCCTCTGCCCAGACCCACATCCTCACACAAACAACGACTTCATGTCCTCTGCCCAGACCCACATCCTCACACAAACAACGACTTCATGTCCTCTGCCCAGACCCACATCCTCACACAAACAACGACTTCATGTCCTCTGCCCAGACCCACATCCTCACACAAACAACGACTTCATGTCCTCTGCCCAGACCCACATCCTCACACAAACAACGACTTCATGTCTTCTGCCCAGACCCACATCCTCACACAAACAACCACTTCATGTCTGCCCAGACCCACATCCTCACACAAACAACCACTTCATGTCCTCTGCCCAGACCCACATCCTCACACAAACAACCACTTCATGTCTGCCCAGACCCACATCCTCACACAAACAACCACTTCATGTCCTCTGCCCAGACCCACATCCTCACACAAACAACCACTTCATGTCTGCCCAGACCCACATCCTCACACAAACAACCACTTCATGTCCTCTGCCCAGACCCACATCCTCACACAAACAACGACTACATCTCCTCTGCCCAGACCCACATCCTCACACAAACAACAACTTCATGTCCTCTGCCCAGACCCACATCCTCACACAAACAACGACTACACCCTCATCCCTACAGCCTGCTGACACCCTCATCCCTGCAGCCTGCTGACACCCTCATCCCTACAGCCTGCTGACACGCTCATCCCTACAGCCTGCTGACACCCTCATCCCTACAGCCTGCTGACACCCTCATCCCTACAGCCTGCTGACACCCTCATCCCTACAGCCTGCTGACACCCTCATCCCTACAGCCTGCTGACACCCTCATCCCTACAGCCTGCTGACACCCTCATCACTACAGCCTGCTGACACCCTCATCCCTACAGCCTGCTGACACCCTCATCCCTACAGCCTGCTGACACCCCATCCCTACAGCCTGCTAACACCCTCATCCCTACAGCCTGCTGACACCCCCATCCCTACAGCCTGCTGACACCCCATCCCTACAGCCTGCTGACACCCCATCCCTACAGCCTGCTGACACCCTCATCCCTACAGCCTGCTGACACCCCATCCCTACAGCCTGCTGACACCCCATCCCTACAGCCTGCTGACACCCCATCCCTACAGCCTGCTGACACCCCATCCCTACAGCCTGCTGACACCCCATCCCTACAGCCTGCTGACACCCTCATCCCTACAGCCTGCTGACACCCTCATCCCTACAGCCTGCTGACACCCCCATCCCTACAGCCTGCTGACACCCTCATCCCTACAGCCTGCTGACACCCTCATCACTACAGCCTGCTGACACCCTCATCCCTACAGCCTGCTAACACCCTCATCCCTACAGCCTGCTAACACCCTCATCCCTACAGCCTGCTGACACCCCCATCCCTACAACCTGCATTATTGTTTTCCAAGGGGGGGGGTTTCTCAGTCAGCCACACTACTTCATCTATTTTTCATGTACGCCCTGGCCAAGAAAGCACACTCACAACACACAATACACAACACATTATTGTATCAGTGCATTTGCCAAGTGAAATTAGTGCAAGACTTGAAAAGGTTTGAAAGATGCAACACGTAAATACCCGGTATGGAGCTTCCCCGTACTGTTCAGACCACAGACACCAGGTATGGAGCTTCCCCGTACTGCACAGACCACAGACACCAGGTATGGAGCTTCCCCGTACTGTTCAGACCACAGACACCAGGTATGGAGCTTCCCCGTACTGTTCAGACCACAGACACCAGGTATGGAGCTTCCCCGTACTGTTCAGACCACAGACACCAGGTATGGAGCTTCCCCGTACTGTTCAGACCACAGACACCAGGTATGGAGCTTCCCCGTACTGTTCAGACCACAGACACCAGGTATGGAGCTTCCCCGTACTGTTCAGACCACAGACACCAGGTATGGAGCTTCCCCGTACTGTTCAGACCACAGACACCAGGTATGGAGCTTCCCCGTACTGTTCAGACCACAGACACCAGGTATGGAGCTTCCCCGTACTGTTCAGACCACAGACACCAGGTATGGAGCTTCCCCGTACTGCACAGACCACAGACACCAGGTATGGAGCTTCCCCGTACTGTTCAGACCACAGACACCAGGTATGGAGCTTCCCCGTACTGCACAGACCACAGACACCAGGTATGGAGCTTCACCGTACTGCACAGACCACAGCCACCAGGTATGGAGCTTGGCTGTACTGAACAGTCCAAGACAGTCACAGAGGGCCAAACCCTCTTCCTCTTCCTCCTCTTCCTCTTCTCCCTTGTTTCCAGTGAAAGGTTAAAGCTGTCACTGAGTCACTCTCGTTGCCTTCAGAAGACGTGTGAGTCACTACGAGCATGGCGAGGGAGATGTGCTTGGCTAAGGTCTAAACAAGAATTAGGTGCTTATGTAAAACAAGGTTGTATTTGACCCTACAGCTGCATGTTGAGGGTGAGCCAGCGTAATGCAGAGTGACAGTTCTGAGACAGAATGAGCTTCTAGTCTAGTTGTGAGTGTGGCATGGCGTGGGGGAGAGGAGAAGGGAGGCCCGGCCGTGCTGGCTCTGACTGGCCCTGTCCTGGCCGCAGGTTGGAAAACTAAAGGGTTCTTCTGAAAGATGGAAAACAAGAAAGTGGAAGGAGGAAGGACGTATAGAGGGTTCTATTCTACTGTTATGGAATGAAACGGTTTATTTATTCTGCTCTGTGTTACTAAGATTCCATGTGGCTTTATTAAAAATGTTTCTCTATATTATAGACGAGTTTCTAGAACGTGTTTCTCTCTCTATCGCCATGTGGTGATAAGATTCCACATTTCCCTGACAACAAGTCGCCTGGCCTGGGTTTGTTCTCTGGAGGCTGTCCTTCAGCTCTTCTTCTTCTTCTTCTCCCCTCCTCTCCTCTCACCCCGAGCAACCGACCGTGAGAAATAAATCAACAATCTCAACCCCTGAGCTACACGCGGCGCGTTGTTTTACCAGCTGTCTTCCATGCGTTCTACTTCCCTGTGATGTCATCTGCTACTCTCCACACAGAGACCACAGCCAGGGAGGCTACGTCTGTGTCTCAAATCAAACCCTATTAGCTAAATAGTGTACTACTGGTCAAAAGTAGTGCACTATAAAGGGAAGAGGGTGACATTTGACACGCACACCCAGTTTTGAAGAATTTTGACATCTTTGCAGCGATCAGGGGAGATGTAGACGGCCTTCATAGACAAGGCCACGGTGTTCAAATACCAAAGTCAACATGCCAAATAGGAGAACAGAACAGTATGTCCTAGACCACGAGTAATACTTACATTAGCAGATGATGTACTGAACTTTGGAGAACAAAGCAGACTGTTCCGTTTTCTCTGAGGGGATGTTCCAGCCTGGCTGTTTTTAGGGTTTACAGACTGTTCTCTGTTTCCTCTGAGGTGATGTTCCAGCCTGGCTGTCTTTAGGGTTTACAGACTGTTCTCTGTTTCCTCTGAGGGGATGTTCCAGCCTGGCTGTCTTTAGGGTTTACAGACTGTTCTCTGTTTCCTCTGAGGTGATGTTCCAGCCTGACTGTCTTTAGGGCTTACAGACTGTTCTCTGTTTTCTCTGAGGGGATGTTCCAGTCTGGTTGTCTTTAGGGCTTACAAACTGTTCTCTGTTTCCTCTGAGGTGATGTTCCAGCCTGACTGTCTTTAGGGCTTACAGACTGTTCTCTGTTTCCTCTGAGGTGATGTTCCAGCCTGGCTGTTTTTAGGGTTTACAGACTGTTCTCTGTTTCCTCTGAGGTGATGTTCCAGCCTGGCTGTTTTTAGGGTTTACAGACTGTTCTCTGTTTCCTCTGAGGTGATGTTCCAGCCTGACTGTCTTTAGGGTTTACAGACTGTTCTCTGTTTCCTCTGAGGTGATGTTCCAGCCTGGCTGTTTTTAGGGTTTACAGACTGTTCTCTGTTTCCTCTGAGGGGATGTTCCAGCCTGGCTGTTTTTAGGGCTTAGTCATTACTGGTTAGGTTTTTGCAGCGTTGCGAAGCGGTTGCTGAGTAGCCTGAAAAGGAACAGTCATTGGCCGTGTCTGAGCTGTCAAAGCTTCTCAATCATCTTAAACATATCTGCAGGATCAAGATGTCTCCACCGCCATGTTCATGTTTTGACTTACTTGACTTACTTAAGTAAGCCCTTGGCTCCTGTCGATGCCTACTGTAGTCCTTTGACAGGTCTTTTACTCATTCATACACTATAATCACATTCAAGAAAAGAAGGAAGATTATTCTATATGGTCATTTGAATCAATGTGATGTCACAGCAGTGATTTTTCTCTCATTTGGCTACAAGATTATGAATGATTTGATATCAAACAAACTGCAACGTGTTTCAAATTAAGGCTGCATTTCCCCCCCCAATGGAATCTTATCTGAACAACCACCTTTGCCTGCTCTGTTCACATGGGGTTCCATGTGGGGGTTCCATTAGATGTTAAGTGTTCCAATGTCCATACTAGTTAGAATACATGCCCAGTATGTTGTTTCACAGTACAGAGTTTTGCTAGCTAGTGTGAATACGTGCCCAGTATGTTGTTTCACAGTACAGAGTTTTGCTAGCTAGTGTGAATAGGTGAACAGACGAACATTAAGCTTGTTGTTGCAGCTGCCTCATTTCACAAGTCACATGAGAATATGAGAAGCGTGCGACCTGGAATACGGGTCATTCTGTTTGATAATATTTGGACTGCAAAGTAGTGTTCCCTTTCCCTAGTATTAGGGTCTGTGAAAAGAAAGCAAATACTTTTCCTGCTAATTTACCTGCTTGGGAATTTTGCTGATACAAGTATTTTGTCCAAACTATGGTGTTATGTCTCCCCCTGCAGCTGTCCATGTTCACATGCAGTGTGATGTATTTTGAATCAGCCTCAAAGCCTGGACCTGACCATTGCCTGATGTTCTAAATACCAGAGTTGGTGTCAATTGCATTTCAATTCCAGTCAGTTCAGAAAGTAAACCAAATTCAACATTTTACTCATTTGAAAAGCATTGAAGGGAATTGGAATTGAGATTTCAGTGTACTTCCTGAATCGACTGGGTTTTATGATGGAATTGACTCCAACCCTGCTAAATACCATTACCATTGGGTATGTAAGCTGGTGTACCACATGGTCTGGATCTCAGGCTTGCAATGCCTCTGGCTGATTGGTGACATAGTCAGCTAAGACAGTTGGAGTGTAGTTCAGTGGGGCGGTAGGGTAGCCTAGCAGTTCAGAGTGTTGGAAAGGGAAAGGGGGGATAACCAGTCAGTTGTCCAACTGAATATCATTCAACTGAAATGTGTCTTCTGCATTTAACCCAACCCCTCTGAATCAGAGGGTCAGTAACTGAATGATTGCTGGTTCAAATCCCCTATCTGACTACGTGAAAAATATGTTGTTGTGCCCGAAAGCAAGGCACTTAACCCTGATTGCTTCTGTAAGTTGCTCTGGATAAGAGCGTCTGCTAAATGTGAACGGGAAGGTTTGTGCCTGTCTGTGGCTGGCTCCATCAGGTAATTAGTACTCTGTCTGTGGCTGGCTCCATCAGGTAATTAGTACTCTGTCTGTGGCTGGCTCCATCAGGTAATTAGTACTCTGTCTGTGGCTGGCTCCATCAGGTAATTAGTACTCTGTCTGTGGCTGGCTCCATCAGGTAATTAGTACTCTGTCTGTGGCTGGCTCCATCAGGTAATTAGTACTCTGTCTGTGGCCGGCTCCATCAGGTAATTAGTACTCTGTCTGTGGCTGGCTCCATCAGGTAATTAGTACTCTGTCTGTGGCTGGCTCCATCAGGTAATTAGTACTCTGTCTGTGGCTGGCTCCATCAGGTAATTAGTACTCTGTCTGTGGCTGGCTCCATCAGGTAATTAGTACTCTGTCTGTGGCTGGCTCCATCAGGTAATTAGTACTCTGTCTGTGGCTGGCTCCATCAGGTAATTAGTACTCTGTCTGTGGCTGGCTCCATCAGGTAATTAGTACTCTGTCTGTGGCTGGCTCCATCAGGTAATTAGTACTCTGTCTGTGGCTGGCTCCATCAGGTAATTAGTACTCTGTCTGTGGCTGGCTCCATCAGGTAATTAGTACTCTGTCTGTGGCTGGCTCCATCAGGTAATTAGTACTCTGTCTGTGGCTGGCTCCATCAGGTAATTAGTACTCTGTCTGTGGCTGGCTCCATCAGGTAATTAGTACTCTGTCTGTGGCCGGCTCCATCAGGTAATTAGTACTCTGTCCACACTGGTTAATTACAGTATGTTCTGCTTCTTGGCTATTTGGGCCATATCACTGTTCCCTGTAAATCAGCCATAAAAACACCTTGTTGTTCCCTGTCTCAGGAACCAAGTCACACTCACTCCCCTCTTCTCGTGGCCTTGGGACTTGACTTGATAATGTCCTGTCATTGCTGTAAGTAGGAGTGAATTCCCATCCTGGCATCCGGCCACAGCATCCTTCATGTCCTATCCATTACCTAGGGTTCATCCCAAACTTCACCCTATTCCATATAGAGTGCACAAATTTTAATCAGAGCCCAATATGCCCTGGTCAAAAGTGGTGCACTATATAGGTAATAGGGAACTATTTGGGATGCACCCTAGTCTTGACCTGGGCAGAGACAATTTTCTAGAGACTCAAAACAAAGTTGGACCATTACATCATTACATCACCGATGCTTATTTGGAAAAGACTCGAGGCGAGAGGAGAGAAAAGTCCATCACCACATATTAAAAACATTCATTATACAAATTTGTCTCATGAGCACACAGGAACACTAAAATATGTATTACGTCAGGATGTAAGCAAAGCCAACCTATATATAACAGTGTTGCTTCCGTCCCTCTCCTTTTTTTAGGGGGGGGGGGGTCAAGATCAGTTATTGTCAAGGTCAGTTATTGAGGTTAGGTATTGACCTTGACAATAACTGACCTTGATTTAAATACTTTAAAAAAATGATCATAGTGCAACAGTGCATGCAAAATGTTAGAACCATAAACCTTTATTATTTGTTGTTAACCGCGTCAATACATACTGTTTTGGCCGATACTATTAAAATTCAACTCTTCACAGAGAATATCTATCAAAGTCGTTGTGGTGAACAACGAACAGAGTAATGCATGATTAAAGGTTTTCAGTGTTTCTGATTTGAAAAGGTCAGTGTTAGCTACCTGTATCCCTCTGAATACCAAGTACCACTGCTACCACTACCCTGTCCTCCAAGGTCTCATTTCCTAACGTCTTCATTTTGTCTATATATTAATATACCCTATTATGGTGTCCTCAATCACTTTCATAAGGACATTTATGATGTAAATATTAAGGCCCAATTAATTATATTGAAGATTACTAAGTAAAAAATGATATATTTCAGATTTTCTGTCTGCCAGCTGAATATCTAAACCTCTTTTACAACCTTCAAATAGAACAGGTTCACTCTCCTCTCTGTACCGTGGTAAAGCAGCTGTAAGTGAACACATTTGAGGAATGAAATCGACCCGTGTTCCAGGAGTTCATCCCAAATGTCACCCTGTTCCCTATATAGTGCACTACTTTACACCAGGGTCCCACAGGGTATATACAGAGATGATGGAGAATAGGGTTCCATTTTGGGAAGGGCACATCCACTTGGTTTACCAGGAACAGATGGTTAGGACAGGGGGAACATGAGAAGAATCCACATAGGGTATAGGGAACCATTCCAGATGCAGGACTAGGTCTCAATGGGGGGGGGGGGGGGGGGGGGGGGTTGAGCTCCCCAGGTGTATGATAAGTCAAGTGGGAGTCTAAACTGTGAAATAGGTTTTGACTGTCATAATCGGCTTATACTTACACACACTACCAGGACAGTGATGGGTTTGGTCAGAGGACTTTTGTAATGGTGTCATCAAACATGTAATACACTTCCCAGAGAGTATTGTAGGGAATAGGGGTCATTCATGTTAACATGCTGGAGTGTATGAGATTGACCTGTAATATGTGTTTAATATGCTGGAGTATATGAGATTGACCTGTAATATGTGTTAATATGCTGGAGTATATGAGATTGACCTGTAATATGTGTTTAATATGCTGGAGTATATGAGATTGACCTGTAATATGTGTTAATATGCTGGAGTATATGAGATTGACCTGTAATATGTGTTAACATGCTGGAGTGTATGAGATTGACCTGTAATACAGTGCATTCAGAACGTAATCAGACCCCTTGACTTTTTCCACATTTTGTTACGTTACAGCCTTATTCTAAAATGGATTTATCCTCATCAATCTACACACAACACCCCATAATGACAAAGTGAAAACAGGTTTTTAGAAATGTTTGCAAATGTATTACAAATTTAAAAAATGAATTCCTTATTTACATAAGTAATCAGACCCTTTGCTATGAGACTCAAAATTGAGCTCAGGTGTATCCTGTTTCCATTGATCATCCTTCAGATGTTTCTACAACTTGATTAGAGTCTACCTGTGGTAAATTCAATTGATTGGACATGATTTGTAAAGGCACACACCTTTCTATAGAAAGGTCCCACAGTTGACAGTGCAATTCAGAGTAAAAACCAAGCCATGAGGTTATCATGACTCTCCTGTGAAGAGCTGAAGGATCAGGTTGCAGTGGGTCCGCTCTACAGTACCCTCTTTCTCTGTCGCGGAGGAAGAGGGGGAGGGGGCCCCTTTATGGCGGTCGTAAAATATATTTTTTACATCAGATCAGAAAACATGAAGATGTAGCTACATGTTGAAATGGTTAAGAACTACAACTCTACCAAAGGACAAGACCAGAGAATGTGGAGATCATTAATGGTTAAGAACTACAACTCTACCAAAGGACAAGACCAGAGAATGTGGAGATCATTAATGGTTAAGAACTACAACTGTACAAAGGACAAGACCAGAGAATGTGGAGATCATTAATGGTTAAGAACTACAACTGTACCAAAGGACAAAACCAGAGAACGTGGAGATCATTAATGGTTAAGAACTACAACTGTACAAAGGAACATGACCAGAGAATGTGGAGATCATTAATGGTTAAGAACTACAACTCTACCAAAGGACAAGACCAGAGAATGTGGAGATCATTAATGGTTAAGAACTACAACTGTACCAAAGGACAAGACCAGAGAATGTGGAGATCATTAATGGTTAAGAACTACAACTCTACCAAAGGACAAGACCAGAGAATGTGGAGATCATTAATGGTTAAGAACTACAACTGTACCAAAGGACAAGACCAGAGAATGTGGAGATCATTAATGGTTAAGAACTACAACTCTACCAAAGGACAAGACCAGAGAATGTGGAGATCATTAATGGTTAAGAACTACAACTGTACAAAGGACAAGACCAGAGAATGTGGAGATCATTAATGGTTAAGAACTACAACTCTACCAAAGGACAAGACCAGAGAATGTGGAGATCATTAATGATTAAGAACTACAACTCTACCAAAGGACAAAACCAGAGAACGTGGAGATCATTAATGGTTAAGAACTACAACTCTACCAAAGGACAAGACCAGAGAATGTGGAGATCATTAATGGTTAAGAACTACAACTCTACCAAAGGACAAGACCAGAGAATGTGGAGATCATTAATGGTTAAGAACTACAACTCTACCAAAGGACAAGACCAGAGAATGTGGAGATCATTAATGGTTAAGAACTACAACTCTACCAAAGGACAAGACCAGAGAACGTGGAGATCATTAATGGTTAAGAACTACAACTCTACCAAAGGACAAGACCAGAGAATGTGGAGATCATTAATGGTTAAGAACTACAACTCTACCAAAGGACAAGACCAGAGAATGTGGAGATCATTAATGGTTAAGAACTACAACTCTACCAAAGGACAAGACCAGAGAATGTGGAGATCATTAATGGTTAAGAACTACAACTGTACCAAAGGACAAGACCAGAGAATGTGGAGATCATTAATGATTAAGAACTACAACTCTACCAAAGGACAAGACCAGAGAATGTGGAGATCATTAATGGTTAAGAACTACAACTCTACCAAAGGACAAGACCAGAGAACGTGGAGATCATTAACGGTTAAGAACTACAACTCTACCAAAGGACAAGACCAGAGAACGTGGAGATCATTCCCACGTTGAAATGTCTAAGAAATCTACAAACTAAAGAACAATTATTCAGTCTGCAGCTGTTTAAATACTTTAGTCTGGTAAACGCAAACGATCTAAGAAGACTTCCGAATGGTACTCTGAAGTATCCATTCTAACAACCTACGACTTTGATCTCTGGTGGACAAACCAGAGGCTCTCTGTCGACTGACTATTCAGCAGACGGACCGGCAATCGCAGAGAGGGACAACAAAGGCAGACACTCATAAATATGTCAATTGCAATTTCTTTTCGAATGAGCGGTTGTTCATGTTCAAAGTATTAGCAATTTCTATGTATGTAGTGAATCCACTCTGAGTTTCCTGCTCTTGAACTGCCCCACCCCTTTCCTTTGTCTACCAAGCCTTCATACCGGCTTAACCCACTAGAGACGTTCCTATCATGATAGTAACCAATGTATGACCTATTGTGTGTGTTTATGTAATTATGTGATTTGATTAGTTAGTTAGTAAATAAATAATTAAACCAATTTGTATATCGCTGATTCATGATCTAGGCTAGGGTTCGTGCAGATATCCAAGGGTTTGCAACATTCAGAATATGGCTGATGAGGTAATAATACATTAATAAGTGACTAATCGATAAGATATGAAAATATATTCAGGAAATAAATACTCTTTAAACATTTTCCTGTGGTGCCCCGACTTCCTAGCTAATTAAAGTTACAAGATTTGTTTAATCTCGTAATTAAATTACACATAGAGAATTGATTCGATTATAAAGTCTTCACATTTATTGATAGGCAACGACATGACAAGGTCAAATAAACTGTCGGTAGAGCTCCAAGACAGGATTGTGTCGAGGCACAGAACTGGGGAAGGGTACCAAACCATTTCTGCAGCATTGAAGGCTTCCAAGAACACAGTGGCCTCCATCATTCTTAAATGGAAGAAGTTTGGAACCACCAAGACTCTTCCTAGAGCTGGCCGCCCAGCCAAACTGAGCAATCGGTGGAGAAGGGCCTTGGTCAGGGAGGTGAGAAAGAACCCGATGGTCACTCTGATAGAGCTCCAGAGTTCCTCTGTGGAGATGGGAGAACCTTCCAGAAGGACACCCATCTCTGAAGCTCTCCAACAATCAGGCCTTTATGGTAGAGTGGCCAGACGGAAGCCACTCCTCAGTAAAAGGCACATGACAGCATGCTTGGAGTTTAACAAAAGCCACCTAACGACTATCTGACCATGAGAAACAAGATTATTTTGTCTGATGAAACCAAGATTGAACTATTTAGCCTGAATGACAAGCGTCACATCTGGAGGAAACATGTTACCATCCCTACGGCGAAGCATGGTGGTGGCAGCATCATGCTGTGGGAATGTTTCTCAGCGGTAGGTACTGGGAGACTAGTCAGGATCGAGGGATAGATGAACGTAGCAAAGTACAGAGATCCTTGATGAAAACCTGCTCCAGTGCGCTCAGACCTCAGACTGGGGTGAGGGTTCACCTTCCAACAGGACAATGACCCTAAGCACACAGCCAAGACAACGCAGGAGTGGCTTCGGGGCAAGACTCTGAATGTCCTTGAGTGGCCCAGCCAGAGCCCGGACTTGAACCCTATCTAACATCTCTGGAGAGACCTGAAATAGCTGTGCAGCGACGCTCCCCATCCAACCTGACAGAGCTTGAGAGGATCTGCAGAGAAGAATGGGAGAAACACTCCAAATACAGGTGTGCCAAGCTTGTAGTGTCATACTCAAGAAGACTCGAGGCTGTAATCGCTGCCAATGGTGCTTCAACAAAGTACTGAGTAAAGGGTCTGAATACTTATGTAAATGTGATATTTCAGTTTTTTTTATTTGTATAAATTGCAACAATTTCTAATATCCTGTTTTTGCTTTGTCATTATGGGGTAATGTGTGTAGTTTTATGAGGGGAAAAAACGATTTAATCAATTTTAGAAGAAGTCTATAACGTAACAATATGTGGAAAGGTGTTTGAATACTTTCCGAATGCACTGTATCTGCCTTGAAAAGGAAGTGAAAAATCTGTCGATGTGCCCTTGAGCAAGGCACTTTACCCTAATTGCGCCAGGGTCGTCGTTGCTAATGGCTGACCCTGGCCATGACTCCACATTCCGAGGGTGTCTCTGAGGGTGTCTCTATGTGTCACGAACGTCGTCAGGGAAATGAAGGTTCCAAGGTGCAGCGTGGTGAGCGTACATTTTTCTTTATTAAGAATGTCGCCAACAAAACAAGAAACACCAAAAACGACCGTGAAGCTTACTAGGGCTATACAGGCCACTAACAAAGACAACTACCCATAACTAAGGTGGAAAAACAGGCTGCCTAAGTATGATTCCCAATCAGAGACAACGATAGACAGCTGCCTCTGATTGGGAACCACACTCGGCCAAACACACAGAAATACAAAACATAGAATGCCCCCCCCACATCACACCCTGACCTAACCAAATAGAGAAATAAAACGGCGCTCTAAGGTCAGGGCGTGACACTATGCAAAAAAAACGAGTTTTCATCTCACACACGTCTACTAACTACTTGTGAAATAGGACAAATATAACACCTACCAAATGATTATTATTACCTAATGTCACTGAAGGGAAATTGGAAAAGGTCATGCTCACTGAAAGAACTAAAGGAGGCAAGAGAGTGACAGAAAGAGAAAGAGAGACAGAAAGAGATAGATAGAGAGACAGAAATAGAGAGAAAGTCTCAGAAATAGGGAGGGAGTGACAGACAAAGGGAGAGAGAGTGACAGAAAGGGGAAGAGACAGTGACAGAAAGGGGCAGAGAGATTGATAGAAAGGGAGAGAGAGAGTGATAGAAAGGGGGAGAGAGAGTGACACAAATAGAGGGAGAGAGTTTCAGAAAGAGGGAGAGAGTGACAGAAAAAGGGAGAGAGAGTGACAGAAAGGAGTAGAGAGATTGACAGAGAGAGGGAGAGAGAGTGATAGAAAGACAGAGTGACAGAAATAGAGAGAGAGAGAATATCAGAAAGCGGGAGCGAGAGTGGCAGAAAGAGGGAGCGAGAGTGACAAAGACAGAGAGTGAAAGAAATAGAGAGAGAGAAAGTATCAGAAAGCGGGAGAGAGAGTGACAGAAAGAGTCTCGCTGTGATTCCCTGACACCCGTAGGTTGATGGGAGTGGTATTATGAGTGACCCGGGCTATAGAACGCCCGTCCAGCGCTCTAACATCCATGGGAGTGGAGAGGGGCTGAGTGGGGATGTTCAATTTGGAAGTCAGGGTAGCGTCCAAAAAGCTCTCATCGGCCCCAGAGTCAATGAGGACCCAGAGAGATTTAGACTGGTTTCCCCACAGCAGAATGGCATGAAAAAGGGGTACGAGTAAGGGAAGCAGCAAAGTTCTCCATGTTGCCGGTGAGCCTGGTCTTTTAAAGGACAAGAGGACACAAAATGACCAAGAGTCCCGCAATAAAGGCATATCTTCGTGTTGATCCTGTATTGCCGTTCCGCTGGCAACAGCCCTGCTCTGCCTAGTTGCATACACTCGGGAAGCTGTGACTCGGGCGCCTTCTGCAACTCTCGGGGAGGTTGGGAAGCCTCGGGTTCTCTCAGCAACGGGACCATCGGGGACTTCCGGGATGACCCGGAGGCAAGGTGGAATCCCTGGGCGTGCGAGCGAAATCGAATTTCCTCTCCCTCCGTTGTCCCCGTAATCGCCCATCGATTCGGATGGTCAAAGCGGTGAGGGAATCGAGATCTGTAGGTAACTACCAAGCTGCAAGCTTGTCATTGACCTCCTCCGAGATGCCATGCAGGAACATGTTGAACAGCGCTTTCTGGTTTCAAGCACTCTCCGCTGCCAACATGCGAAAAATCCATCACGTAGTCTGCCACACTGCGAGAGTCCTGACAAAGCTGGATTAGCTTCCGGGCAGCTTCTCTCTCGGAGAACGGAGCATCAAAAACCTTCTTCACCTCTCCCACGAACCCCTCTAGACTAATGCATATGGCCGGCTGCTGTTCCCCCACAGCAGTAACACAGGTGAAAGCCCTCCCGGACATCAGCGTGATGAGGTAGGCTATCTTGGAGTGATCCGAGGGGAAGGAGGGCACACTGAGCTAGGAACGCCCGACAGGTGCTCGGCTCTCCATTGAAGCGTTCCGGAGGAGGTAAGTGGGGCTCCCAAGAAGGTGGAGTGACCGGTGAGACGGCGCTGCTAACAGCTGAGTTACTGAGAGGCTGTGGGGTTACTACCGTGGTAGGCTGCCACCCAGACAACCCGCGGAATTGCTCCAGCAAAACGTCCAACGCCCGGTCATGGCGTTCAGCCAACGTTTGGACCCACAAAGCAATTCCTCGTAAGGCCACAAAGCAATTCCTCGTGCCTACCGATGGTGGCTCCTTGGGAGGAGATGTCATTGCAGCAGCTGGCCCGGGTCTGCTGGGTCAGTCATGGCCAGCTCGTACTAACACGTTCCAGGTAAAACCCAGATGCAGACAACGTCTCGAAGTAACAACAGTTTATTAATCCAACAAGGGCAGGCAAGAGACAGGTCAACGGCAGGCAGAGGTCAGTAATCCAGATAGGTATGGCAAAGGGACAGGACTGCAGGCAGGCTCAGGGTCATGATATTTTTTTATCATAAAGTGAATTTACGAAAATCGCAATTTAGCAATTTAGCACGCTAGCTGGGTAATGTTAGCTAGTCAACTAGCTTGCTAAATTGCAATTTTCGCAAATTAACTTTAGCTTTATGGGTGTTATGACATGAGTATGAAATTGTAATTCTGGTTGTTTAATGATTTAGGGACTCCTGAAACAACCAGCAAACCAGGCTGTCGTCTTGTGAAACAATGGATGTAAAGAATCTAGCTAGCTAAAGAATTTACTGCAAATTGAATGTACAATTCTGTAAGCTTGCCTTGCTGATATTTGCCATGCAATGCAGATATATGAAATAACATAGCTAGCTATGTTCTTGCTTATTGTGCAGTGGATTATAAAAAATACCTGTATGCCTATGGATGTGTAGCTAGCTATCTAGCCGATCTGTGTACGGACCCAAATCATGAAGCCTATGGATTGAGTAGAATATAATATAACTTTGTGCCAAGGATGCAAGTCGTATATACATCTAGTTATTACCATGCATGAGATCCCCACATTGTAGCCTGTACATGTAATATATTCACTGATCATGTACTCTACCTTGGCAAATAAAGGTGCAATGCAGGTATGAATGTCTTTGAGATTATTTTTCAGTCATATCCAATACCAGGAGTTTCACCTTCCAGTCTTTGAATGACACTGTGTCTGCAGGTATGTATTACAATTGTACACTTCAACAGTGTTTACCAATCTTGGTCCTGGGATATCAATGGTTTACACATTGTAACTAATAGACTAGAAACAGGATTGAACTAGTTAAAGGCTGATTTGCAAATCATATATACAGAAATAGAATTTAAAAAACACTACACTTCCTATGCATCATGTAAATACTCTAAAACCGGTTAATCTCAATATCTAATTTCCTTCATCTGCATTGATCTGATAAACACAGGATAGGTGTAGTATTTCGTCAAATGAGAGACCTCATTTTAACCAGTAGAGAATGTGAAACGCTTTATTGAAAGTTCATTATCCAAGGGTTATAAATACATAATACATGCATTATAAATATTATAATTGTAATTTTATAAATACAAGTTCAGTCTGTATTTCAATGCATATCTGATGTGCATTATAAAAACAGAGGAAGAAAGAGGTGGCGAGAGAGTTGTAAAAGACAGAAAGGGAAAGAGGTAAGAACAGAGGAGCAGGGAAGACAGCATATGATTAATGAATCACAGTGCTACCCTAATATTCCCTCAGTTCATCACAATTACATAATAGTGTCTCTAGTCAGCCCGAAGGTTATCTTAAGAGCGGGTGAGGTGGCGATGATGGGAATGGGGGTTGGCATCCTCTCTCACATCAAAACATATCGGCAGACGAGAGACAGATGGAGAGAGAGAGAGCATGTTTAAGCCTTGTTTTTATTTTTTATTCTAACATTGTTAGTCATCATAATCATCAGGAGGTGAAATGCAAAACTCAACTCAAATCAAAGTTTATTTGTCACATGCGCCGAATACAACCTTACAGTGAAATGCTTACTAACCAACAGTGCAATTTCTATAAAAAGAGGTATCAGGTTTGACTGACCGGTAAAACTGACCTTGGATCATTAACTCTGGGACTACTGCATCTCTATCTGTATTTCAATGTTAATGTCACGGATCCCCCCGGTACTGATGCTCATTCTGTTCACCAGTTCCGGAGGTCTACGTCACCGGCTTTCTAGGCTTCACTGAACGGGATTCATTATCATCAACCCCGGACTGTCTTGTCTGATTGCACACACCTGGTTCCCATTTCCCCTGATTAGTATGTTTTATATGTGCCCTCTGTTCCTTCTGTCTTTGTCGGTTATTGTTCCCATGTCCGTTTGGTGGTGTGAGCACCTATGCGTTGCTGCAGCTGTTACGCTGTGTGCTTTATATATTGTGTATTACAGGTATTGGCCTGTGTCGGTCAATGAGGTTTACCCTCGCTCTTTTGTTTGTGTACAGCCCCGTGTTTTTGTATATGTGTTTGTTTTGGGTGTATTAAAAAACCCCTATTGTGTATTCCTGCACCTTTCTCCAAAATCCTTTATACCAGCGTGACAGTAACGCAGATTCCTGTAATAATACTTCCTTTTGACCTGACCAAGTGAACTCTCACCTCTGATCATGTTGTGCCCTCTATGTAGCCAGTTTAGATGCGAGAGGGGTTCTCCGACACAGCTGATATAACCTAGAAGATTTAGGGAGAAGAGGAGAGAGGGATGAAGTGAAGGAGAGAGACAGTTATTGAGAAAATAAGGTAGTTAAAGAGTCAGTGTTCAACAGGAAACTGTGTGTGTGGCCTCACCTGGTGTCCACACCACACTAAGTGGCTGCAGAATACTTTATGATGAAAAACATGAACGGACAGACGAGGACAAACAATATAGCGTAGTTATAGAAATAATGAAGTGTCTTACTATTCTCCATGGTTGGCCCTCTTGCCTATTCTTTGAAGGTGGAAGGAGCCACAGTTATACACCTGAGCCTGTTTACTGCACAACACAATTCATCAATCAGATTGATACAATAGCGTATAGGTGTGGGGTATAGGGTGTCTAATTGTTCTACCTTTTTTCAACATGGGTGATTTAAAATAGCCTGTTTTGGTTTTGTACAGACATCACCCTTACCTAAACAGCACCCTCACCTGAGAAGTAGAAATCAAAGGGACAGAAACTGTGAATTGAATAACTGCAGTTGACATAGTTAAGTAAATGGAAGAATACTCTTATTGCAATGTGAATGGTTCTTAAAAGAGCCATTGTTTGTGCATAGTGTAGTCTATGGTGTTGCCAGGGAACAGCAGCCTCTTTGATGAAGTAGGAGGTGAAGATCTCCCGCACACAGATTGTCTATCTTGCTGCGTTGTTGGACCCCGTCCTTGAAACATCCTGCAGAGCAGCAGACTTCTCCTCTGGCACACAGCGGCCAGCTGCAGATCCCCTCCTGGTCCTCGTGTCCATCCTCATGAAGTTATGTAGGACACAGGTAGCCTCCACACATACCTGAATTCCCCCACGAGGCAGTCCCAGATGGCCCTGGTCACCCAACCTTGCAGTGCCCTACACGGTAACTGTAGGCAATTGTTTTGAAGGAATCTCCAGTTACAAGGTATCTGTAGGAATATGGAAGACAATGTAATTATTAGACTTTTACATCACCAGGTCACTGTGTGTTACTAAAGTATAATATCTTAAGACAAATCATGATAACATTGGATTGATGGATGCATGTGCACACACATGTGCATATGTAGCATGTGACAGTAACAGGGTCATATCAAGGATAGCATCACAAATGAATACATAAATACCACTTGAAGCTTGATGATGAGTTGATCATTTGACTCAGCTGTACAGTGCTAAGACAAAAACAAAAAATGTGCACCCCTTTGAGTCCCCAGGACCAGGACTGAGAACCACTGCTCTTCATTGGGACCTCTTCATAGGTAGACAGGCTTTCATAGCTCTCTATATCTGAGGACAGAAAACCTCACAAGAAACAGACTTCATTATAGTCAAATTACACCACACTGAATATTATGTTACTATTATCGCCGCCCTCACTTCTAGGGACAGGAACTACACAAAAGTACCTGCCTTATCCAGAATAGCCTCCTCTCTCACTTTGACAGTTGGGGCTGCTAACCTTTCACCCTCCTCCATGGCTGTTAGCTAGCTACCTACAAACGTATTTGGAGTTTGTTTTTTACAGTGATAAATACATCAAGATAGCTAGCTAATATAAAGTTAGGTAGCTGGTGATATTTAATTCACTTGGCTAGCTATCTATACAGTATGTATAGACTAGCTATTCATGTTAGCAGCTCATTTAAGTTAGCCTGCACTGTAGCTTATAATACATCGTTTTTTTTTTACATTTTCGAAATGTATTTACTTACTTGAATAGGTTCTCCCAGCCATGTGGACAATTAGAAACAGGGCAGCAAAGTTTGGTTGTCACCAAAGCATTTTAGAGGATATTACAACTGAAATATGTACGCATTTAATTACCAGAACTTCCTACAAACTTGCTATGCTGAATTCTTGACGCACAATCAAACTTGCTGCTATATGCTGCCAGCACGCCCAAAAGTGAGTCACAATGGGCGGCCTAGGCGGCACGAGGCAATTTACCGCTATCTAGTGTACATTCCCTGTGACAGAAAGAGGGAGAGAGTGACAGAAAGAGGGAGAGAGTGACTGAAAGAGGGAGAGAGTGACTGAAAGAGGGAGAGAGTGACTGAAAGAGGGAATTAAAAAAATGAAATTTCAAATTTTATATGCTTTACATCAACTTTATGCAGAATGAGTAGGACTCTGTTAATAACCTGTTAGGACTCTGTTAACCCTCTGTTAGGACTCTGTTAGGACTTTGTTAGCCCTCTGTTAGCCCTCTGTTAGGACTCTGTTAGGACTCTGTTAGCCCTCTGTTAGGACTCTGTTAGGACTTTGTTAGCCCTCTGTTAGCCCTCTGTTAGGACTCTGTTAGCCCTCTGTTAGGACTCTGTTAGGACTCTGTTAGCCCTCTGTTAGGACTCTGTTAGGACTCTGTTAGCCCTCTGTTAGGACTCTGTTAGGACTCTGTTAGCCCTCTGTTAGGACTCTGTTAGCCTACTGTTAGGACTCTGTTAGCCCTCTTTTAGGACTCTGTTAGGACTTTGTTAGCCCTCTGTTAGCCCTCTGTTAGGACTCTGTTAGGACTATGTTAGCCCTCTGTTAGGACTCTATTAGGACTCTGTTAGCCCTCTGTTAGGACTCTGTTAGCCCTCTGTTAGGACTCTGTTAGGACTCTGTTAGCCCTCTGTTAGGACTCTGTTAGCCCTCTGTTAGGACTCTGTTAGCCCTCTGTTAGGACTCTGTTAGCCCTCTGTTAGGACTCTGTTAGCCCTCTGTTAGGACTCTGTTAGGACTCTGTTAGGACTCTGTTAGCCCTCTGTTAGGACTCTGTTAGGACTCTGTTAGCCCTCTGTTAGCCCTCTGTTAGGACTCTGTTAGCCCTCACTTAGGACTCTGTTAGGACTCTGTTAGGACTCTGTTAGGACTTCATCACGAAGGTCAGGGAGCGTTGTGATGTGATGGTAGTGACATATCTTACAAATTATGTCCCGGGGCTGTTATGCCTGTTAGTTAATCAGCTCCTTTCCATACTCAGACTGACCATCTATCCACATCGTTAAATATCTATTTATACAACAAACACACAGAAAAGGCGTATTCTTCGTATCATCTCCCTCATCCTTGATAATCATTTTGAATAATGTGTATACTGCTGTCTATCCATCCACACTGGAAAAAACAGCACTTGTTTCTTCAACAAACATGTATCTTCTTGACTGTATAATGTTCACAAATCGCTCCAAACAATAACAATGTTATTATATAGTATATACCCCCCAACCTCCTAATAATGTTATTACATAGTATACACCCCCCAACCTCCTAATAATGTTATTACATAGTATATACCCCCCCACCCTCCTAATAATGTTATTACATAGTATACACCCCCCACCCCCCACCCTCCTAATAATGTTATTACATAGTATATACCCCCCACCCTCCTAATAATGTTATTACATAGTATATACCCCCCACCCTCCTAATAATGTTATTACATAGTATATACCCCCCACCCCCCACCCTCCTAATAATGTTATTACATAGTATATACCCCCCACCCCCCACCCTCCTAATAATGTTATTACATAGTATATACCCCCCACCCTCCTAATAATGTTATTACATAGTATATACCCCCCACCCCCCACCCTCCTAATAATGTTATTACATAGTATATACCCCCCACCCTCCTAATAATGTTATTAAATAGTATATACCCCCAACCTCCTAATAATGTTATTACATAGTATATACCCCCACCCTCCTAATAATGTTATTACATAGTATATACCCCCCACCCCCCACCCTCCTAATAATGTTATTACATAGTATATACCCCCCACCCCCCACCCCCCACCCTCCTAATAATGTTATTACATAGTATATACCCCCCACCCCCCACCCTCCTAATAATGTTATTACATAGTATATACCCCCCACCCCCCACCCTCCTAATAATGTTACTACATAGTATATACCCCCCACCCCCCACCCTCCTAATAATGTTATTACATAGTATATACCCCCACCCTCCTAATAATGTTATTACATAGTATATACCCCCCACCCCCCACCCTCCTAATAATGTTATTACATAGTATATACCCCCCACCCCCCACCCTCCTAATAATGTTATTACATAGTATATACCCCCCACCCTCCTAATAATGTTATTACATAGTATATACCCCCACCCTCCTAATAATGTTATTACATAGTATATACCCCCCACCCTCCTAATAATGTTATTACATAGTATATACCCCCCACCCTCCTAATAATGTTATTACATAGTATATACCCCCACCCTCCTAATAATGTTATTACATAGTATATACCCCCCACCCTCCTAATAATGTTATTACATAGTATATACCCCCCACCCTCCTAATAATGTTATTACATAGTATATACCCCCCACCCTCCTAATAATGTTATTACATAGTATATACCCCCCACCCTCCTAATAATGTTATTACATAGTATATACCCCCCACCCTCCTAATAATGTTATTACATAGTATATACCCCCACCCTCCTAATAATGTTATTACATAGTATATACCCCCCACCCTCCTAATAATGTTATTACATAGTATATACCCCCACCCTCCTAATAATGTTATTACATAGTATATACCCCCCACCCTCCTAATAATGTTATTACATAGTATATACCCCCACCCTCCTAATAATGTTATTACATAGTATATACCCCCCACCTTCCTAATAATGTTATTACATAGTATACACCCCCCACCCTCCTAATAATGTTATTACATAGTATATACCCCCCACCCTCCTAATAGTGTTATTACATAGTATATACCCCCCACCCTCCTAATAATGTTATTACATAGTATATACCCCCCACCCTCCTAATAATGTTATTACATAGTATATACCCCCACCCTCCTAATAATGTTATTACATAGTATATACCCCCCACCCTCCTAATAATGTTATTACATAGTATATACCCCCACCCTCCTAATAATGTTATTACATAGTATATACCCCCCACCCTCCTAATAATGTTATTACATAGTATATACCCCCACCCTCCTAATAATGTTATTACATAGTATATACCCCCCACCTTCCTAATAATGTTATTACATAGTATACACCCCCACCCTCCTAATAATGTTATTACATAGTATATACCCCCCACCCTCCTAATAATGTTATTACATAGTATATACCCCCCACCCTCCTAATAATGTTATTACATAGTATATACCCCCCACCCTCCTAATAATGTTATTACATAGTATATACCCCCCACCCCCCACCCTCCTAATAATGTTATTACATAGTATATACCCCCCACCCTCCTAATAATGTTATTACATAGTATATACCCCCCACCCTCCTAATAATGTTATTACATAGTATATACCCCCCAACCTCCTAATAATGTTATTACATAGTATATACCCCCCACTCTCCTAATAATGTTATTACATAGTATATACCCCCACCCTCCTAATAATGTTATTACATAGTATATACCCCCCACCCTCCTAATAATGTTATTACATAGTATATACCCCCCACCCCCCACCCTCCTAATAATGTTATTACATAGTATATACCCCCCACCCTCCTAATAATGTTATTACATAGTATATACCCCCCACCCTCCTAATAATGTTATTACATAGTATACACCCCCCACCCTCCTAATAATGTTATTACATAGTATATACCCCCACCCTCCTAATAATGTTATTACATAGTATACACCCCCCACCCTCATAATAATGTTATTACATAGTATATACCCCCCACCCTCCTAATAATGTTATTACATAGTATACACCCCCCACCCTCCTAATAATGTTATTACATAGTATATACCCCCACCCTCCTAATAATGTTATTACATAGTATATACCCCCACCCTCCTAATAATGTTATTACATAGTATATACCCCCCACCCTCCTAATAATGTTATTACATAGTATATACCCCCACCCTCCTAATAATGTTATTACATAGTATATACCCCCCACCCTCCTAATAATGTTATTACATAGTATATACCCCCCACCCTCCTAATAATGTTATTACATAGTATATACCCCCCACCCTCCTAATAATGTTATTACATAGTATATACCCCCCACCCTCCTAATAATGTTATTACATAGTATATACCCCCACCCTCCTAATAATGTTATTACATAGTATATACCCCCCACCCTCCTAATAATGTTATTACATAGTATATACCCCCCACCCTCCTAATAATGTTATTACATAGTATATACCCCCACCCTCCTAATAATGTTATTACATAGTATATACCCCCCACCCTCCTAATAATGTTATTACATAGTATATACCCCCCACCCTCCTAATAATGTTATTACATAGTATATACCCCCACCCTCCTAATAATGTTATTACATAGTATATACCCCCACCCTCCTAATAATGTTATTACATAGTATATACCCCCCACCCTCCTAATAATGTTATTACATAGTATATACCCCCACCCTCCTAATAATGTTATTACATAGTATATACCCCCCACCCTCCTAATAATGTTATTACATAGTATATACCCCCCACCCTCCTAATAATGTTATTACATAGTATATACCCCCCACCCTCCTAATAATGTTATTACATAGTATATACCCCCACCCTCCTAATAATGTTATTACATAGTATATACCCCCCACCCTCCTAATAATGTTATTACATAGTATATACCCCCCACCCTCCTAATAATGTTATTACATAGTATATACCCCCACCCTCCTAATAATGTTATTACATAGTATATACCCCCCACCCTCCTAATAATGTTATTACATAGTATATACCCCCCACCCTCCTAATAATGTTATTACATAGTATATACCCCCACCCTCCTAATAATGTTATTACATAGTATATATCCCCCACCCTCCTAATAATGTTATTACATAGTATATACCCCCCACCCTCCTAATAATGTTATTACATAGTATATACCCCCACCCTCCTAATAATGTTATTACATAGTATATACCCCCACCCTCCTAATAATGTTATTACATAGTATATACCCCCCACCCTCCTAATAATGTTATTACATAGTATATACCCCCACCCTCCTAATAATGTTATTACATAGTATATACCCCCCACCCTCCTAATAATGTTATTACATAGTATACACCCCCCACCCTCCTAATAATGTTATTACATAGTATATACCCCCACCCTCCTAATAATGTTATTACATAGTATACACCCCCCACCCTCATAATAATGTTATTACATAGTATATACCCCCCACCCTCCTAATAATGTTATTACATAGTATACACCCCCCACCCTCCTAATAATGTTATTACATAGTATATACCCCCACCCTCCTAATAATGTTATTACATAGTATATACCCCCACCCTCCTAATAATGTTATTACATAGTATATACCCCCCACCCTCCTAATAATGTTATTACATAGTATATACCCCCACCCTCCTAATAATGTTATTACATAGTATATACCCCCCACCCTCCTAATAATGTTATTACATAGTATATACCCCCCACCCTCCTAATAATGTTATTACATAGTATATACCCCCCACCCTCCTAATAATGTTATTACATAGTATATACCCCCACCCTCCTAATAATGTTATTACATAGTATATACCCCCACCCTCCTAATAATGTTATTACATAGTATATACCCCCCACCCTCCTAATAATGTTATTACATAGTATATACCCCCACCCTCCTAATAATGTTATTACATAGTATATACCCCCCACCCTCCTAATAATGTTATTACATAGTATATACCCCCCACCCTCCTAATAATGTTATTACATAGTATATACCCCCCACCCTCCTAATAATGTTATTACATAGTATATACCCCCCACCCTCCTAATAATGTTATTACATAGTATATACCCCCACCCTCCTAATAATGTTATTACATAGTATATACCCCCCACCCTCCTAATAATGTTATTACATAGTATATACCCCCCACCCTCCTAATAATGTTATTACATAGTATATACCCCCACCCTCCTAATAATGTTATTACATAGTATATACCCCCCACCCTCCTAATAATGTTATTACATAGTATATACCCCCCACCCTCCTAATAATGTTATTACATAGTATATACCCCCACCCTCCTAATAATGTTATTACATAGTATATACCCCCACCCTCCTAATAATGTTATTACATAGTATATACCCCCCACCCTCCTAATAATGTTATTACATAGTATATACCCCCACCCTCCTAATAATGTTATTACATAGTATATACCCCCACCCTCCTAATAATGTTATTACATAGTATACACCCCCCACCCTCCTAATAATGTTATTACATAGTATATACCCCCACCCTCCTAATAATGTTATTACATAGTATATACCCCCACCCTCCTAATAATGTTATTACGTAGTATATACCCCCCACCCTCCTAATAATGTTATTACATAGTATATACCCCCCACCCTCCTAATAATGTTATTACATAGTATATACCCCCACCCTCCTAATAATGTTATTACATAGTATATACCCCCACCCTCCTAATAATGTTATTACGTAGTATATACCCCCCACCCTCCTAATAATGTTATTACATAGTATATACCCCCCACCCTCCTAATAATGTTATTACATAGTATATACCCCCACCCTCCTAATAATGTTATTACATAGTATATACCCCCACCCTCCTAATAATGTTATTACATAGTATATACCCCCCACCCCCCACCCTCCTAATAATGTTATTACATAGTATATACCCCCCACCCTCCTAATAATGTTATTACATAGTATATACCCCCCACCCTCCTAATAATGTTATTACATAGTATACACCCCCCACCCTCCTAATAATGTTATTACATAGTATATACCCCCCACCCTCCTAATAATGTTATTACATAGTATACACCCCCCACCCTCCTAATAATGTTATTACATAGTATATACCCCCCACCCTCCTAATAATGTTATTACATAGTATATACCCCCCACCCTCCTAATAATGTTATTACATAGTATATACCCCCACCCTCCTAATAATGTTATTACATAGTATATACCCCCCACCCTCCTAATAATGTTATTACATAGTATATACCCCCCACCCTCCTAATAATGTTATTACATAGTATATACCCCCCACCCTCCTAATAATGTTATTACATAGTATATACCCCCACCCTCCTAATAATGTTATTACATAGTATATACCCCCCACCCTCCTAATAATGTTATTACATAGTATATACCCCCACCCTCCTAATAATGTTATTACATAGTATATACCCCCCACCCTCCTAATAATGTTATTACATAGTATATACCCCCCACCCTCCTAATAATGTTATTACATAGTATATACCCCCACCCTCCTAATAATGTTATTACATAGTATATACCCCCCACCCTCCTAATAATGTTATTACATAGTATATACCCCCACCCTCCTAATAATGTTATTACATAGTATATACCCCCCACCCTCCTAATAATGTTATTACATAGTATATACCCCCACCCTCCTAATAATGTTATTACATAGTATATACCCCCCACCCTCCTAATAATGTTATTACATAGTATATACCCCCCACCTTCCTAATAATGTTATTACATAGTATACACCCCCACCCTCCTAATAATGTTATTACATAGTATATACCCCCCACCCCCCACCCTCCTAATAATGTTATTACATAGTATATACCCCCCACCCTCCTAATAATGTTATTACATAGTATATACCCCCCACCCTCCTAATAATGTTATTACATAGTATATACCCCCACCCTCCTAATAATGTTATTACATAGTATATACCCCCCACCCTCCTAATAATGTTATTACATAGTATATACCCCCACCCTCCTAATAATGTTATTACATAGTATATACCCCCCACCCTCCTAATAATGTTATTACATAGTATATACCCCCCACCTTCCTAATAATGTTATTACATAGTATACACCCCCACCCTCCTAATAATGTTATTACATAGTATATACCCCCCACCCCCCACCCTCCTAATAATGTTATTACATAGTATATACCCCCCACCCTCCTAATAATGTTATTACATAGTATATACCCCCCACCCTCCTAATAATGTTATTACATAGTATACACCCCCCACCCTCCTAATAATGTTATTACATAGTATATACCCCCCACCCTCCTAATAATGTTATTACATAGTATACACCCCCCACCCTCCTAATAATGTTATTACATAGTATATACCCCCCACCCTCCTAATAATGTTATTACATAGTATATACCCCCCACCCTCCTAATAATGTTATTACATAGTTTATACCCCCACCCTCCTAATAATGTTATTACATAGTATATACCCCTCCCCTCCTAATAATGTTATTACATAGTATATACCCCCACCCTCCCCTCCTAATAATGTTATTACATAGTATATACCCCCACCCTCCTAATAATGTTATTACATAGTATATACCCCCACCCTCCCCTCCTAATAATGTTATTACATAGTATATACCCCCACCCTCCTAATAATGTTATTACATAGTATATACCCCCACCCTCCTAATAATGTTATTACATAGTATACACCCCCCACCCTCCTAATAATGTTATTACATAGTATATACCCCCACCCTCCTAATAATGTTATTACATAGTATATACCCCCCACCCTCCTAATAATGTTATTACATAGTATATACCCCCACCCTCCTAATAATGTTATTACATAGTTTATACCCCCCACCCTCCTAATAATGTTATTACATAGTATATACCCCCACCCTCCTAATAATGTTATTACATAGTATATACCCCCACCCTCCTAATAATGTTATTACATAGTATATACCCCCACCCTCCTAATAATGTTATTACGTAGTATATACCCCCCACCCTCCTAATAATGTTATTACATAGTATATACCCCCCACCCTCCTAATAATGTTATTACATAGTATATACCCCCCACCCTCCTAATAATGTTATTACATAGTATATACCCCCACCCTCCTAATAATGTTATTACATAGTATATACCCCCACCCTCCTAATAATGTTATTACATAGTATATACCCCCCACCCTCCTAATAATGTTATTACATAGTATATACCCCCCACCCTCCTAATAATGTTATTACATAGTATATACCCCCACCCTCCTAATAATGTTATTACGTAGTATATACCCCCCACCCTCCTAATAATGTTATTACATAGTATATACCCCCACCCTCCTAATAATGTTATTACGTAGTATATACCCCCCACCCTCCTAATAATGTTATTACATAGTATATACCCCCCAACATCCTAATAATGTTATTACATAGTATATACCCCCACCCTCCTAATAATGTTATTACATAGTATATACCCCCACCCTCCTAATAATGTTATTACGTAGTATATACCCCCCACCCTCCTAATAATGTTATTACATAGTATATACCCCCCACCCTCCTAATAATGTTATTACATAGTATATACCCCCCACCCTCCTAATAATGTTATTACATAGTATATACCCCCCACCCTCCTAATAATGTTATTACATAGTATATACCCCCCACCCTCCTAATAATGTTATTACATAGTATACACCCCCCACCCTCCTAATAATGTTATTACATAGTATATACCCCCCACCCTCCTAATAATGTTATTACATAGTATACACCCCCCACCCTCCTAATAATGTTATTACATAGTATATACCCCCCACCCTCCTAATAATGTTATTACATAGTATATACCCCCCACCCTCCTAATAATGTTATTACATAGTATATACCCCCCACCCTCCTAATAATGTTATTACATAGTATATACCCCCACCCTCCTAATAATGTTATTACATAGTATATACCCCCCACCCTCCTAATAATGTTATTACATAGTATATACCCCCCACCCTCCTAATAATGTTATTACATAGTATATACCCCCCACCCTCCTAATAATGTTATTACATAGTATATACCCCCACCCTCCTAATAATGTTATTACATAGTATATACCCCCCACCCTCCTAATAATGTTATTACATAGTATATACCCCCACCCTCCTAATAATGTTATTACATAGTATATACCCCCCACCCTCCTAATAATGTTATTACATAGTATATACCCCCCACCCTCCTAATAATGTTATTACATAGTATATACCCCCACCCTCCTAATAATGTTATTACATAGTATATACCCCCCACCCTCCTAATAATGTTATTACATAGTATATACCCCCACCCTCCTAATAATGTTATTACATAGTATATACCCCCCACCCTCCTAATAATGTTATTACATAGTATATACCCCCACCCTCCTAATAATGTTATTACATAGTATATACCCCCCACCCTCCTAATAATGTTATTACATAGTATATACCCCCCACCTTCCTAATAATGTTATTACATAGTATACACCCCCACCCTCCTAATAATGTTATTACATAGTATATACCCCCCACCCCCCACCCTCCTAATAATGTTATTACATAGTATATACCCCCCACCCTCCTAATAATGTTATTACATAGTATATACCCCCCACCCTCCTAATAATGTTATTACATAGTATACACCCCCCACCCTCCTAATAATGTTATTACATAGTATATACCCCCCACCCTCCTAATAATGTTATTACATAGTATACACCCCCCACCCTCCTAATAATGTTATTACATAGTATATACCCCCCACCCTCCTAATAATGTTATTACATAGTATATACCCCCCACCCTCCTAATAATGTTATTACATAGTTTATACCCCCACCCTCCTAATAATGTTATTACATTGTATATACCCCTCCCCTCCTAATAATGTTATTACATAGTATATACCCCCACCCTCCTAATAATGTTATTACATAGTATATACCCCCACCCTCCCCTCCTAATAATGTTATTACATAGTATATACCCCCACCCTCCTAATAATGTTATTACATAGTATATACCCCCACCCTCCCCTCCTAATAATGTTATTACATAGTATATACCCCCACCCTCCTAATAATGTTATTACATAGTATATACCCCCACCCTCCTAATAATGTTATTACATAGTATACACCCCCCACCCTCCTAATAATGTTATTACATAGTATATACCCCCACCCTCCTAATAATGTTATTACATAGTATATACCCCCCACCCTCCTAATAATGTTATTACATAGTATATACCCCCACCCTCCTAATAATGTTATTACATAGTTTATACCCCCCACCCTCCTAATAATGTTATTACATAGTATATACCCCCACCCTCCTAATAATGTTATTACATAGTATATACCCCCACCCTCCTAATAATGTTATTACAGTGGGGAGAACAAGTATTTGATACACTGCCAATTTTGCAGGTTTTCCTACTTACAAAGCATGTAGAGGTCTGTAATTTTTATCATAGGTACACTTCAACTGTGAGAGACGGAATCTAAAACAAAAATCCAGAAAATCACATTGTATGATTTTTAAGTAATTAATTTGCATTTTATGGCATGACATAAGTATTTGATACATCAAAAAAGCAGAACTTAATATTTGGTACAGAAACATTTGTTTGCAATTAACAGAGATCATACGTTTCCTGTAGTTCTTGACCAGGTTTGCACACACTGCAGCAGGGATTTTGGCCCACTCCTCCATACAGACCTTCTCCAGATCCTTCAGGTTTCGGGGCTGTCGCTGTGCAATACGGACTTTCAGCTCCCTCCAAAGATGTTCTATTGGGTTCAGGTCTGGAGACTGGCTAGGCCACTCCAGGACCTTTAGATGCTTCTTACGGAGCCACTCCTTAGTTGCCCTGGCTGTGTGTTTCGGGTCATTGTCATGCTGGAAGACCCAGCCACGACCCATCTTCAATGCTCTTACTGAGGGAAGGAGGTTGTTGGCCAAGATCTCGCGATACATGGCCCCATCCATCCTCCCCTCAATACGGTGCAGTCGTCCTGTCCCCTTTGCAGAAAAGCATCCCCAAAGAATGATGTTTCCACCTCCATGCTTCACGGTTGGGATGGTGTTCTTGGGGTTGTACTCATCCTTCTTCTTCCTCCAAACACGGCGAGTGGAGTTTAGACCAAAAAGCTCTATTTTTGTCTCATCAGACCACATGACCTTCTCCCATTCCTCCTCTGGATCATCCAGATGGTCATTGGCAAACTTCAGACGGGCCTGGACATGCGCTGGCTTGAGCAGGGGGACCTTGCGTGCGCTGCAGGATTTTAATCTATGACGGCGTAGTGTGTTACTAATGGTTTTCTTTGAGACTGTGGTCCCAGCTCTCTTCAGGTCATTGACCAGGTCCTGCCGTGTAGTTCTGGGCTGATCCCTCACCTTCCTCATGATCATTGATGCCCCACGAGGTGAGATCTTGCATGGAGCCCCAGACCGAGGGTGATTGACCGTCATCTTGAACTTCTTCCATTTTCTAATAATTGCGCCAACAGTTGTTGCCTTCTCACCAAGCTGCTTGCCTATTGTCCTGTAGCCTATCCCAGCCTTGTGCAGGTCTACAATTTTATCCCTGATGTCCTTACACAGCTCTCTGGTCTTGGCCATTGTGGAGAGGTTGGAGTCTGTTTGATTGAGTGTGTGGACAGGTGTCTTTTATACAGGTAACAAGTTCAAACAGGTGCAGTTAATACAGGTAATGAGTGGAGAACAGGAGGGCTTCTTAAAGAAAAACTAACAGGTCTGTGAGAGCCGGAATTCTTACTGGTTGGTAGGTGATCAAATACTTATGTCATGCAATAAAATGCAAATTAATTACTTAAAAATCATTCAATGTGATTTTCTGGATTTTTGTTTTAGATTCCGTCTCTCACAGTTGAAGTGTACCTATGATACAAATTACAGACCTCTACATGCTTTGTAAGTAGGAGAACCTGCAAAATCAGCAGTGTATCAAATACTTGTTCTCCCCACTGTACATAGTATATACCCCCACCCTCCTAATAATGTTATTGCATAGTATATACCCCCACCCTCCTAATAATGTTATTACATAGTATACACCCCCCACCCTCCTAATAATGTTATTACATAGTATATACCCCCACCCTCCTAATAATGTTATTACATAGTAGATACCCCCACCCTCCTAATAATGTTATTACGTAGTATATACCCCCCACCCTCCTAATAATGTTATTACATAGTATATACCCCCCACCCTCCTAATAATGTTATTACATAGTATATACCCCCCACCCTCCTAATAATGTTATTACATAGTATATACCCCCACCCTCCTAATAATGTTATTACATAGTATATACCCCCACCCTCCTAATAATGTTATTACATAGTATATACCCCCCACCCTCCTAATAATGTTATTACATAGTATATACCCCCCACCCTCCTAATAATGTTATTACATAGTATATACCCCCACCCTCCTAATAATGTTATTACGTAGTATATACCCCCCACCCTCCTAATAATGTTATTACATAGTATATACCCCCACCCTCCTAATAATGTTATTACGTAGTATATACCCCCCACCCTCCTAATAATGTTATTACATAGTATATACCCCCCAACATCCTAATAATGTTATTACATAGTATATACCCCCACCCTCCTAATAATGTTATTACATAGTATATACCCCCACCCTCCTAATAATGTTATTACGTAGTATATACCCCCCACCCTCCTAATAATGTTATTACATAGTATATACCCCCCACCCTCCTAATAATGTTATTACATAGTATATACCCCCCACCCTCCTAATAATGTTATTACATAGTATATACCCCCCACCCTCCTAATAATGTTATTACATAGTATATACCCCCACCCTCCTAATAATGTTATTACATAGTATATACCCCCCACCCTCCTAATAATGTTATTACATAGTATATACCCCCACCCTCCTAATAATGTTATTACATAGTATATACCCCCCACCCTCCTAATAATGTTATTACATAGTATATACCCCCCACCCTCCTAATAATGTTATTACATAGTATACACCCCCCACCCTCCTAATAATGTTATTACATAGTATATACCCCCCACCCTCCTAAAAATGTTATTACATAGTATATACCCCCCACCCTCCTAATAATGTTATTACATAGTTTATACCCCCACCCTCCTAATAATGTTATTACATAGTATATACCCCCCACCCTCCTAATAATGTTATTACATAGTATACACCCCCCACCCTCCTAATAATGTTATTACATAGTATATACCCCCCACCCTCCTAAAAATGTTATTACATAGTATATACCCCCCACCCTCCTAATAATGTTATTACATAGTATATACCCCCCACCCTCCTAATAATGTTATTACATAGTATATACCCCCCACCCTCCTAATAATGGTATTACATAGTATATACACCCCCCACCCTCCTAATAATGTTATTACATAGTTTATACCCCCCACCCTCCTAATAATGTTATTACATAGTATATACCCCCCACCCTCCTAATAATGTTATTACATAGTATATACCCCCACCCTCCTAATAATGTTATTACATAGTATACACCCCCTCCCTCCTAATAATGTTATTACATAGTATATACCCCCCACCCTCCTAATAATGTTATTACATAGTATACACCCCCCACCCTCCTAATAATGTTATTACATAGTATATACCCCCCACCCTCCTAATAATGTTATTACATAGTATATACCCCCACCCTCCTAATAATGTTATTACATAGTATATACCCCCACCCTCCCCTCCTAATAATGTTATTACATAGTATATACCCCCACCCTCCTAATAATGTTATTACATAGTATATACCCCCCACCCTCCTAATAATGTTATTACATAGTATATACACCCCACCCTCCTAATAATGTTATTACATAGTATATACCCCCCACCCTCCTAATAATGTTATTACATAGTATATACCCCCCACCCTCCTAATAATGTTATTACATAGTATATACCCCCACCCTCCTAATAATGTTATTACATAGTTTATACCCCCACCCTCCTAATAATGTTATTACATAGTATATACCCCCCACCCTCCTAATAATGTTATTACATAGTATATACCCCCCACCCTCCTAATAATGTTATTACATAGTATATACCCCCCACCCTCCTAATAATGTTATTACATAGTATATACCCCCCACCCTCCTAATAATGTTATTACATAGTATATACCCCCCACCCTCCTAATAATGTTATTACATAGTATATACCCCCCACCCTCCTAATAATGTTATTACATAGTATATACCCCCCACCCTCCCCTCCTAATAATGTTATTACATAGTATATACACCCCCACCCTCCTAATAATGTTATTACATAGTATATACCCCCACCCTCCTAATAATGTTATTACATAGGATATACACCCCCCACCCTCCTAATAATGTTATTACATGGTATATACCCCCCACCCTCCTAATAATGTTATTACATAGTATATACCCCCACCCTCCTAATAATGTTATTACATAGTATATACCCCCCACCCTCCTAATAATGTTATTACATAGTATATACCCCCCACCCTCCTAATAATGTTATTACATAGTATATACCCCCCACCCTCCTAATAATGTTATTACATAGTATATACCCCCACCCTCCCCTCCTAATAATGTTATTACATAGTATATACCCCCCACCCTCCTAATAATGTTATTACATAGTATATACCCCCCACCCTCCTAATAATGTTATTACATAGTATATACCCCCACCCTCCTAATAATGTTATTTCTTAGTATATACCCCCACCCTCCTAATAATGTTATTACATAGTATATACCCCCACCCTCCTAATAATGTTATTACATAGTATATACCCCCCACACTCCTAATAATGTTATTACATAGTATATACCCCCACCCTCCTAATAATGTTATTACATAGTATATACCCCCCACCCTCCTAATAATGTTATTACATAGTATATACACCCCACCCTCCTAATAATGTTATTACATAGTATATACCCCCCACCCTCCTAATAATGTTATTACATAGTATATACCCCCACCCTCCTAATAATGTTATTACATAGTATATACCCCCTCCCTCCTAATAATGTTATTACATAGTATACACCCCCCACCCTCCTAATAATGTTATTACATAGTATATACCCCCCACCCTCCTAATAATGTTATTACATAGTATATACCCCCCACCCTCCTAATAATGTTATTACATAGTATATACCCCCCACCCTCCTAATAATGTTATTACATAGTATATACCCCCCACCCTCCTAATAATGTTATTACATAGTATATACCCCCCACCCTCCTAATAATGTTATTACATAGTATATACCCCCACCCTCCTAATAATGTTATTACATAGTATATACCCCCACCCTCCCCTCCTAATAATGTTATTACATAGTATATACCCCCCACCCTCCCCTCCTAATAATGTTATTACATAGTATATACCCCCACCCTCCTAATAATGTTATTACATAGTATATACCCCCACCCTCCTAATAATGTTATTACATAGTATATACCCCCCACCCTCCTAATAATGTTATTACATAGTATACACCCCCCACCCTCCTAATAATGTTATTACATAGTATATACCCCCACCCTCCTAATAATGTTATTACATAGTTTATACCCCCTCCCAGTAAGCGTGTGAGTTCATCAGTTGCCCTGCACAAACTTCACACTTCCAAAGATACACCTTTCCACGCTTTAATGTATTGTCTCACTTCATATTTACTGTATTCTCTCACTTCATATTTACTGTATTCTCTTTCTTCAACTTTACTGTATTCTCTCACTTCATATTTACTGTATTCTCTCACTTCATATTTACTGTATTCTCTCACTTCATATTTACTGTATTCTCTCACTTCATATTTACTGTATTCTCTTTCTTCAACTTTACTGTATTCTCTCACTTCATATTTACTGTATTCCCTCACTTCATATTTACTGTATTCTCTCACTTCATATTTACTGTATTCTCTTTCTTCAACTTTACTGTATTCTCTCACTTCATATTTACTGTATTCCCTCACTTCATATTTACTGTATTCTCTTTCTTCAACTTTACTGTATTCTCTCACTTCATATTTACTGTATTCCCTCACTTCATATTTACTGTATTCTCTTTCTTCAACTTTACTGTATTCTCTCACTTCATATTTACTGTATTCCCTCACTTCATATTTACTGTATTCCCTCACTTCATATTTACTGTAATCTCTCACTTCATATTTACTGTATTCTTTTACTTCAACTAGAAGTGTTTCTTCAACATACAGCGTGTGTTTTTCCTGTCGGCCTTTAACCTAGCTTTGATTATATGCTCTTCCCTCTGTAACGTATAGCTTGTATAGCCTTCAGTTAGATTGAACAGTTTCTCTTTTCCCAACTAACAGTCCTAGTTTAGTCTGCGTTACAGGTCGCTGGTTTCAATAGTTGGAAAATCTGTCGATGTGCTTTTGAGTAAGTCATTTAACCTTTTAGTGCAGTGGGCTAAATCAGGGTCACACAGAGTGTTTCTTTGTAGTCTTAAACCAATCTACTTTGAAACAAAAGTATACACCTCACACACATGTTCTTAAAATAAAGAAGACATCTGTACCATGTCAGAGAAAGAGTTGAAATGTATTACATTTTGAGTTTGTATCCCAATATTACACTTTATATACATCACAGACGACTAAAATATAGAAAAAACGTTTGACATAGAAACACCGGATTTTCAGAGTTTATTTTAAATCATGTTGATTAATTATGAAATTATGACAAATATGAATAACATTCCACCCATGAGGTCATTTGGCTACAGGAAAGGTTGTTTGTTTACTGTAATGTCTCTCCCCTCATCCCTGATAATGATAATAAACAGTGTGTAACCATCTCTCCTGTATTGTCTCTCCCCTCATCCATGATAATGTTAATAAATAGTGTGTAACCAGTGTGTATTGTCTCTCCCCTCATCCCTGATAATGTTAATAAATAGTGTGTAACCAGTGTGTATTGTCTCTCCCCTCATCCCTGATAATGTTAATAAACAGTGTGTAACCAGTGTGTATTGTCTCTCCCCTCATCCCTGATAATGTTAATAAATAATGTGTAACCAGCTCTCCTGTATTGTCTCTCCCCTCATCCCTGATAATGTTAATAAATAGTGTGTAACCATCTCTCCTGTATTGTCTCTCCCCTCATCCCTGATAATAAACACCTGCCATCCTCCCTCACCCCCACAATAATACCCACATATTTTAATAGGAGTAATGTCTTCCCTCTCTTTAGGGAGGACTATTGTGTAGTAATTGAACATTCACATCACATGGAAGGCTCTCTATAGTGTAACTTAGGGTACTGGATGTGGCCACACTGGCAGCCTTCCTATAGGACCTGTACCATCACGAATGCATAGGTAGCTGTAAGACTCAGCTTTCATTTCCATGTTAGTCATTTAGCAGACGCTCTTCTCCGGAGCCACTTACAGGGGCAATTCGGGTTAAGTGCCTTGCTCAACGGGCACATCGCCAGATGTTTCACCTAGTCGGCTCGGGGATTCGAACCAGCGATCTTCAGGTTACTAGCTAGGCTACCTGCTACCTGCTACCTGCTGCCCTAGACAGGACACATACACACACAAAGGAGGAGTCTTTCTGTCTGTAATAAAGCCTTATTGTTGGGGAAAAACTCATTGTGATTGGCTGGGCCTGGCTCCCCAGTTGGTGGGCCTGGCTGCCAAGTGGGTGGGCCTTTGCCCTCCCAAGCCCACCCATGGCTGCACCCCTGCCAGTCATGTGAAATCCATAGATTCGGGCCTAATGAATTTATTTCCATTGACTGATTTCCTTACATATGAACTGTAACTCAGTAAAATCTTAGAAAATGATGTATTTATATTTTTGTTCAGTATAATTGTGATAAACATCTCACTGTGCTGCACCAAGAGCGTTAGTCATTGTTCGCACAGGCAGATACTTATAAGCACTCTGTCTTCACAGCTAGGCTGTTTTTATATTGTTCATTTCCTCCATTATACATACAAATATACAGAATGTAATGACAGTGATTCATCAAAAATGAATATTCGGTTTACTGTGTTTTCTTTATAGGTGGTATGGAGGAATTGGATCTACATTTATTCTAGAGGAGAGGAGGAGACTTAGTGTAGTTACTCCTGTTGTTGAATACAATCATTGGCTGAATCTCAGGGGTTGATGCCCTGTGAGCAGTGAGGGGAGAGAGGCATGAAGGGTGAGCTACGCTCACAGAGAGTGGAGGAGACACACACACTGCACACGTACATACACACTGCACACGTACATACACACTGCACACGTACACACACACTGCACACGTACACACACACTGCACACGTACATACACACTGCACACGTACATACACACTGCACACACACACACACACACACACTGCACATGTACGCATACACACTGCACACACTCTGCACACACACACACACACACTGCACACACACACACCACACACACACACTGCACACACACACACACGTACATACACACTGTACATATATGCATACACATACACACACACACGCTGCACACGTACATACACACACACGCACACACTGCACATGTACGCATACACACACACACCCACACACACACACACACACACGGCTGTAGCATGGGGTATTACCAGTTACAGCCGTCACACACTGCCACAGCCACAGCCACTGCCACTGCCACTGACACAGCCACAGACACAGCCACAGACACAGACACAGCCACAGACACAGACACAGCCACAGACACAGCCACTGCCACTGCCACAGCCACAGCCACTGCCACAGACACAGCCACTGCCACAGACACAGCCACTGCCACCACGCCATTTAAAACAGAGAGGTATTGTTATTCTGCTCTTGCATGGCATCTAGCAGAGGTGCACCCAGGAGAGGAGGAGGACAAAAGCAAGAGGGAGGCAGGCAGTTTTATCTTAATGAAAATGGAGGGGAAAGGGATAACATTTCCATGATGGTGGCTGTGCAAGTGCCATGATAATGTAGCAGTGAAACGTAGCCGTATAACAGGTCAATGTCATCTCCTTCGCAGTCCCACGGCTCCCCTCCACTCACCTTCAGAGCTACTCTCCTCCTCCACTGGCTCTGTTGGCTTGGCTTGGTGGTAGAGGGGGAAAGCTATTAAATCAGGTAGGATTCAAAAGCACACCTGGTCCCGACCATCAATCTCTGTCTCCATTATAGTTCTGCCAATAGCAGCGCCATGGTAGCTGCACACACTCTTTATAGTGGAGGTTTGATGTATATTTCACCGGGTCGGGTGGGGCGGGGTAGGAGTGTGACAGAATGGGGTTTGGATATGAAGGAGCAGCTAGCTTCATTATGGCACCACAGGATCATCACTATGTGGAGCCACCACAAAACTGTCTGCCAAGGGAGAGAGGAGGAGGAGAAGGGGAGGGAGGTGGAGAGAGAGAGAGGTAGAGGTAGAGGTGGAGAGAGAGAAAGAAAGGGAGGTGGAGAGAGAGAGAGAGAGAGAGAGAGAGAGAAAGGGAGGTGGAGGGAGAGAGAGCGAGAGAGAGAGAGCGAGAGGGAGGTGGAGAGAGAGAGAGAAAGAGGGGGAGGAAGGTGGAGAGAGAGACAGAGAGAGGAAGGAAGGTAGAGAGAGAGAGGTGGAGAGAGAGAGAGAGTGAGTGAGTGAGAAAGATATAGAGAGAGGGAGGTGGAGGGAGAGAGAGAGAGAGAGGGAGGTGGAGGGAGAGAGAGAGAGAGGTGGAGAGAGAGAGAGAGAAAAGGAAGGAGAGACGGAGAGTGTGTGAGAGAATGAAGGAGAGTAAGGGAGGGAAATAAAAGTCAACAACCTGCTATACCATTAATCTTGTCTCATGCTGCAGTGTAGAGGCAGGCCAGCAGACAGGCAGGCAATCACAAGCAGGCAGGCAATCACAAGCAGGCAGGCAATCACAAGCAGGCAGGCAGTCACAAAATCCTTCGCCATCAAGCACATTTTGACAGGCCTGCTGCAGCCACAAAGCCACCAATAACAAAATGCTAAAATAGACCACAGAGGATTGGACCAGGTTTTGCATCGTCATAAAAAGACCACACAGGATAGGAGGAGGTGTTACATCGTCATAAAGAGACCACAGAGGATTGGAGGAGGTGTTACATCGTCATAAAGAGACCACAGAGGATTGGAGGAGGTGTTACATCGTCATAAAGAGACCACAGAGGATTGGAGGAGGTGTTACATCGTCATAAAGAGACCACAGAGGATTGGAGGAGGTGTTACATCGTCATAAGGAGACCACCGAGGATTGGAGGAGGTGTTACATCGTCATAAAGAGACCACCGAGGATAGGAGGAGGTGTTACATCGTCATAAAGAGACCACCGAGGATTGGAGGAGGTGTTACATCGTCATAAAGAGACCACCGAGGATTGGAGGAGGTGTTACATCGTCATAAAGAGACCACAGAGGATTGGAGGAGGTGTTACATCGTCATAAAGAGACCAACGAGGATTGGAGGAGGTGTTACATCGTCATAAAGAGACCACACAGGATAGGAGGAGGTGTTACATCGTCATAAAGAGACCACAGAGGATTGGAGGAGGTGTTACATCGTCATAAAGAGACCACAGATGATTGGAGGAGGTGTTACATCATCATAAAGAGACCACAGATGATTGGAGGAGGTGTTACATCGTCATAAAGAGACCACAGATGATTGGAGGAGGTGTTACATCATCATAAAGAGACCACAGATGATTGGAGGAGGTGTTACATCGTCATAAAGAGACCACAGAGGATTGGAGGAGGTGTTACATCGTCATAAAGAGACCACAGATGATTGGAGGAGGTGTTACATCATCATAAAGAGACCACAGATGATTGGAGGAGGTGTTACATCGTCATAAAGAGACCACAGATGATTGGAGGAGGTGTTACATCATCATAAAGAGACCACAGATGATTGGAGGAGGTGTTACATCGTCATAAAGAGACCACAGATGATTGGAGGAGGTGTTACATCATCGTGACTGCATTGCATTTCCTTTTTTCCCTGGACTTTTACGATCGTGTTTTTCATAAAAATGTTATATTTCAGTTTAACTGCTTGTTTCTCCTCATTAATTTAATTAAACGTTCATCTGTTAAATCTACCAATCTCTTACTGCGTCACATTCAGCCATAGGAGGACGTGTGGCCCGTTATAAGTCATTCATTGTTGATGATAGATACCTTGTGTTAAATAATGATGAAATGATCTACCGTCTTAAAAAGGATGGCAAACACAACAGCAGAGTACCGCTCCTATGTGCTCAACTCAGAGCTTATGTTCCAGCAGTCCAGGAAGTGCTTGCAGACTGAACCAGTGTAAACTGGTCAGGTCTAAAAACGAATTTGTGCCACACTTGCATTAACCCTTATGAACAAATAAGGAGGACAATGGTGAAAAGGAAATGGGCAATGGTGAAAAGGAAACAGGCAATGGTGAAAAGGAAATGGGCAATGGTGAAAAGGAAATGGGCAATGGTGAAAAGGAAACCGGCAATGGTGAAAAGGAAATGGGCAATGGTGAAAAGGAAATGGGCAATGGTGAAAAGGAAATGGGCAATGGTGAAAAGGAAATGGGCAATGGTGAAAGGAAATGGGCAATGGTGAAAAGGAAACAGGCAATGGTGAAAAGGAAATGGGCAATGGTGAAAAGGAAATGGGCAATGGTGAAAAGGAAATGGGCAATGGTGAAAAGGAAACCGGCAATGGTGAAAAGGAAATGGGCAATGGTGAAAAGGAAATGGGCAATGGTGAAAAGGAAATGGGCAATACCATAGAACAGGCCTTCTCACTCCCAATATACAGGGCCAAATACCATAGAACAGGCCTTCTCACTCCCAATATACAGGGCCAAATACAATAGAACAGGCCTTCTCACTCCCAATATACAGGGCCAAATACCATAGAACAGGCCTTCTCACTCCCAATATACAGGGCCAAATACCATAGAACAGGCTTTCTCACTCCCAATATACAGGGCCAAATACCATAGAACAGGCCTTCTCACTCCCAATATACAGGGCCAAATACCATAGAACAGGCCTTCTCACTCCCAATATACAGGGTCAAATACCATAGAACAGGCCTTCTCACTTATAACTGTCTATAGGGTCAAATACCATAGAACAGGCCTTCTCACTTATAACTGTCTATAGGGTCAAATACCATAGAACAGGCCTTCTCACTTATAACTGCTAGCTGGTGAAAGAAAAGGAGAAAAAATAGCATCAAACAATGGGATCACTATGAACTTGTTTTTTGTCTTGTTCTCAGAAGCAGCGTGGGAACCAATCAAAACCAGACAGAATCCAGTGAGTTTATAGGCACACGATCATCTCTTCAGGCTGTAAGGAAGATTTCTAATAATATAAACATTAGCAATTCAGATCATGCTCAGGGCCCCGCGGGCTATTCTCCACCCCCTGCTTTATCACAGTCTACATCCCAAACGGAACCCTATTCCCTATTATAGTGCGCTACTTTTTGACCAGGGTCCCATGGTACTCTGTTCAACAGTAGTGCACTATGAAGGGAATAGGCTGGCGTTTGGGAGGCAGACATAGCCGTACTAAATGTACCTGGAATCTGTTTTGATAACCAATTATGAATCAGCAGGAAGGAACTGAAGGAGGTTGTGATGTCACAATGCTGCCTCCCCCGACCATATGGACGTTGACGCAACGCCTGACAGAACGGGTTACTGTGATACGCCATTGCAAATACCGGGGAATTTGACAGTACAGTACAGTATACATACACATACCTACCTCCTCCCAATCCTACAGTATATCTATATCTACCTACCTCCTCCCAATCCTACAGTATATCTATATCTACCTACCTCCTCCCAATCCTACAGTACATCTATAACTACCTACCTCCTCCCAATCCTACAGTATATCTATATCTACCTACCTCCTCCCAATCCTACAGTATATCTATAACTACCTACCTCCTCCCAATCCTACAGTACATCTATAACTACCTACCTCCTCCCAATCCTACAGTATATCTATAACTACCTACCTCCTCCCAATCCTACAGTATATCTATAACTACCTACCTCCTCCCAATCCTACAGTATTATAACTACCTACCTCCTCCCAATCCTACAGTATATCTATAACTACCTACCTCCTCCCAATCCTACAGTATATCTATAACTACCTACCTCCTCCCAATCCTACAGTATATCTATAACTACCTATCTACCTCCCAATCCTACAGTATATCTATAACTACCTACCTCCTCCCAATCCTACAGTATATCTATAACTACCTACCTCCTCCCAATCCTACAGTATTATAACTACCTACCTCCTCCCAATCCTACAGTATATCTATAACTACCTACCTCCTCCCAATCCTACAGTATATCTATAACTACCTACCTACCTACCTCCCAATCCTACAGTATTATAACTACCTACCTCCTCCCAATCCTACAGTATATCTATAACTACCTACCTCCTCCCAATCCTACAGTATATCTATAACTACCTACCTACCTACCTCCCAATCCTACAGTATTATAACTACCTACCTCCTCCCAATCCTACAGTATATCTATAACTACCTACCTCCTCCCAATCCTACAATATATCTATAACTACCTACCTCCTCCCAATCCTACAGTATATCTATAACTACCTACCTACCTACCTCCCAATCCTACAGTATTATAACTACCTACCTCCTCCCAATCCTACAGTATATCTATAACTACCTACCTCCTCCCAATCCTACAGTATATCTATAACTACCTACCTCCTCCCAATCCTACAGTATATCTATAACTACCTACCTACCTACCTCCCAATCCTACAGTATTATAACTACCTACCTCCTCCCAATCCTACAGTATATCTATAACTACCTACCTCCTCCCAATCTTACAGTATATCTATAACTACCTACCTCCCAATCTTACAATATATCTATAACTACCTACCTCCTCCCAATCCTAC